>NC_041386.1:729675253-729692626 GCF_002162155.2 Triticum dicoccoides
TGTCCCTGCTTGCTTACGATTGTGCCGTATCCATGGAGCATCCTCATCATTTAACTTAATGCTTGGGTCGGTGTTCACTTTGAAGGGCGGAATTTCAGCAAACATATTATAATCTTCTGACATGTCTGTCTTGTCCTCCACTCCCACGATGTTTCTTTTCCCTGAAAGAACAATGTGGCGCTTTGGATCATCGCATGATGTACTGATCGTTTTCTTATCTTTCCGTTTCCTCGGTTTGCTACTCATGTCCTTCACATAGAAAACCTGAGCGACATCTTTCGCTAGGACGAATGGTTCGTCAAGGTAACCAAGATTGTTGAAATCCACCATTGTCATTCCGTATTGCTGGTCCACCTTTACCCCACCTCCTGTTAGCTTGAACCATTTGCACCGGAACAAAGGGACCTTAAAGGAGGGTCCATAGTCAAGTTCCCATATCTCCTCTATGTAACCATAATATGTGACCTTATAACGCAATGCAGTGCATACCGGGCATTCATTCAAATTCTCGTATTCACCGCGGTAGAGGATGTAGTCGTTGATGCATGCATGTATCTTCAGAACCTCTAAACCTAGAGGGCAGACAACCTTCTTTGCTTCGTACGTACTGGCGGGCAACTCGTTATTCTTTGGAAACATATTCTTCAACTCGTACGTACTGGCGCTGAACTGGTATATATAGGGGAGGAGCTTTAGTCGCGGTTAGTCCAACCGCGACTAAAGCCCCTCACGTGCACCAGCTGGCCACCGAGCGCCCTGGCCCAAGCCTTTGGTCGCGGTTCGTCTGCCGAACCGCGACTAAAGACTTCATTAGTCGCGGTTCCTACAGTTTCGCGACTAATGGGGCTGGACGGAAGCCTCTTTTTCTACCAGTGGCGGAAATAGCAGCGTGTCTCGAGGGCACGTCCCTGGCGCTGCAGCGTACAGAGAAACCCATCATTGTGGAACTAGACTGTAAAGAAGGAGTGGTAGCTTTAACCGACAGTGGAGTTAACAGCGCCCAGGCTTGTGCGGTTAAGGTTGTTGTACACGACCTCAGTTGAGCATTCAGTTAGAGGCGGCGATCGCAGGTTCGCCGGAGGGATCTGCAGATGAAGCAGAAGTAGGCAAAAGGCGAGCGCACAACGAGGAATTTTCCATACTAGATCGACTCAACATTACCGAATCTAAGAGGCTCCTGCATGGAGTACGGCGGCATGTTTTTGCCCACGTCCGACGCACGACCAACATGGCCGCGCATTGCATGGCTCAAAGAGGACGTACTAGCCAACGTACGATGGTTTGGCTGCAAGCTGGGCCTGATGATTTATGTTCTATTTGTGAAAACGAGTGTAAAAACATTACTTAATTAATGAATGCTCGTTCCACCCGCAAAAAAAAGAACAAAACAGAGACACACATAGATAGCATCATAGGAATAATAACATGGTATAAAGCTTAAACAAGCACTCTTAAACCAAACCAGCACGAAATAGTCTTAAACAAAATCAACACGCACAATCAGGCAATAGAAAGCTTTCTAGACGTCCTCGGCCAAGGCTTCCTCGCGCTTCTTGCACTTGGTCATCAAGTCGAAGCCGTCGTCATTGAAAACGATCACCTTCAGGGTGTCGGTAGTCAAAACTTGAAGGTAACCACGCAGTCGATCCTGATCTGGTGAACTACGACAAAGGGGACCGACCCTGATCAAGGGTGACCCTGTCGTGGATCACCTGCACTGTCACTCTCCAAGCGCAACCGGTGTTGATCTTCAGCTTGAACTCCTTAGGATGGCGGGGAAGTGCTCCGTGAAGTCTAGAGGCATATGCAGGCACTCCAACATTGGGGCAAGGATCACCTTCCAGAAGTGGGTTGGTCCTCCCACCTTATGGTAGTGGTCGTAGTTAATCCGCTAGCCACATCGTTGTCTAAGGGCGACACCGCCTCGTTGCTCTTCCCTAAGGCCGGCACCACCTCCTTGCCATTGTCTCCGGGTGCCACCACCTCCTTACCCTTGTCTCCGGGTGCCACCACATCGTTGCCCTTGTCTCTAGGCATCACCGCCTCTGTTCCCTTTGTGTTCTTCTTCTCGATCTAAATTATGAACATCACAAAGTTTAGGCTGATCAACATTCATTCCTATCGTCTAAAGCCCCTATATTTACCCACCCAAAGGCCACCTACTTTCCCGCCACCGCACCCAAACTATCTTTGACTCTCATTGTTACTCCTTTTCCACGTCTCTGTTTAACCACCTCACCATCACCATGAACCGGATGGCCAACACCTTCCCATGGGGCATTGGATGGAGGGCTTTCTTCCTTGGCTGCTCGCTCAATGACCACACTATGTTTGAGAACATCATGGAAGTGTGCTCTAACTTGACTAGCATCAACGACAAGCATAAGGAGCCAAACACTGCGGTCAAGAAGGCGACACCAGAGGGAAGCCTCCTATCAACACTCACGAGAATACAAACTTGACTATGAATAAGAACATATTGGATTGCTACTCGGTGTTCTTTGCCGGAGGGTTTCTCCCAACACGCTCCTGCCGGGAGATCACAAGGACTGAGAACGAAGAACACAGGGACACGTGTAAAAGATAGGAGATAATCGGGACCGCCCCAAGCAATCATAGTTGACGCCACATGCCATTGACAAGACATGCTTGATGTCGTTGACCAACTATAACCGAAGGATACCGGGGCTCCACGACGACGCCCTCAATAGGTTTATGACACCAAGTGCCACCGTCATCGAGCCCGACATGACAGACAAGGGTTTCCACCCCGGAGCCCTTACATCGTGAAGGGGCCCACAACAATGCCCCCAAGAGGGAAGAGATACCCTCACATGTCACCGTCGCCATTGCCGAAGCGCATACCTTCATCCTGTTTATGTTTCGGCAAGTACTCAATCCACATTAGCATTTTGTGGAGACCGAAAAAGCAATCCATCTCATCACTTAGAGATAACAGACAAGGTTATGGTTGACAAGTTTTTCTTGTTGAGTTGGTTGGCAAAATCACCAAGTCATCGTTATAAATTGTATGTAACTAAACTGTCAGCCCCGTCATTGTAGCATAGTGGTAAGTATTCATGGTTGTCACGTAGGTGGCCTGGGTTTGATCACTGGAAATACCGCATTTGTTTTCATTACTAAAACTACTTTTTTCACTTATAATAGTTCTTGGTATTTTAGTGTATATGTACTCTACATCCCCAACAAATGATTCCGGACATTTCAGCACACATACTCTCTATCCCAACAACTTCTCCCCAATACAAACTTTTCCCTCATTTTTGTGCGGATTCTTGGACAAAGGACAAAGTTGTATATTAATAATTGACCAGTGTTAGATCCTGGTGCACTTTCAGTGATTTTTGCTGATATGTGATCATATATTTCTGATATGACGATTTATTATTTTACCATGTTCATAGTGACGATGCATGCGACTTGAGACAGTGAATGGAAAAGTAAGTTGTCGTCATCTACCACACTTTGAGTTTGAACTGATATGACCACCACCTACCTACGAGGTAATATTTGAGGCAGTGAGGAGATAACTGTAGTAGTTCTGAAATGTCCATAGGCTCCTTTTATGGCAGTATTGAAATGCATACATAAAAGCATTCATCACATGGTTGTTGCGCCATATGGTATCAAATAGTATGGCAATGTACGTCATGACGTTCCTTTTTAAGATTGAGAAGATGGATGGAACATGATTATAACTCGCTACAAAGCCATCCTGCACACCTGAGGCCGAGCAAGGTGTAAAGCTAGTCGTTGCTAGGTTTATACTGGTATATACCAAGGTTTTGGTTACCGAATGAGGCAATTTTACCGAGGGGGACGGGTAAATGTGGTTACCACGGTTACCGACAAATACCGAGAAATACCGAGAATATTTCGAGCGAATTTTATAGTTGAATTTTGAATTCAAAGAAGTGAATGAACAAATATTCGAACCAGAGACCTCTTAAAACAGGAACTAGGTTGCTACGAACATGCCAGAACCAACTCTAATGGCATTAATTAGATCCTACGTACTTTACTGTAAATCGAGTGCTTAAATTCAAAATTTTCAAAAAACTGGTATTTTTTGCTCGGTATGGCGATTTACCGAGGGGCACGGAAATACGCGGTAACCATGGGAAATCTTGAAATTTCGACTGGTAACCAAAACCTTGGTATATACTACATACACAATGCACACAGGTTTTGCACCAAGTTGGAATAGCTTTTGATATGCTAAGATTATATCAACGTACACCAATGTGTACGCGATGGGCACAAGTTCTGAACTTAGTTGTTGGAAACTACTTTTACAACGTACGCCAAAACATAAAGATATCATAGGAAGCATCAGGATCTCTGACTGCACGACACAGTTTTTTCTACCAATGTCATATTCAGTTGAATTGTTAGCTTGAGACGGAGTCTTCTTTAGGGTACCATCATGGAACCAGACACTAAATTGGGGTGGTAAAGAACATCACCATGTGTGTTCTTTGCATACGGTCAGTCCAAATTGACATACCATGTTCCATGGTAGCAAGTTTGCTCGGTGTATTAGACTTGGACAACAATGAGCTAGACTGACACCATGAACTTATGCATATGAGAGTTTATGGACTAAAGTGAGCTCGAGTGTGGAGTTCAAAATAATAAAATCCGTCACATGTACTTGATGGAAAATGACCTTTTTAGCAACACAAAATGCTAGAAAAAAAGTGATTTTGTTTTGGAGCCTACAATCATTACTTTAAAATGGGGTCAATCCAAAATTTGCTTGAGAGATGTTTTTCATTTTGTAGGGATTGAGAGATGAGATCTTAGTAAGCAAACCTTTGATTGGCTACTTTGGTCTCTAATAAGTCAGGCGCAATTTTCTGGGGCCTGAGTCCCACCCTTTGCTTAGACAAGAGCGACGCTCTTATTGGTTAGGACAACGTTTAAATACGGCGCGCCGGCACAACCTTCGGCCAGCCGCGTTTGCTCGCGCGCACTACCCGCGCCCCATGCTAGTTTTTCGTGCCACGCTGGCGCAGTCATAGCAATGTTAAATGTATGGGTACAGGTGGTGTATAGGTACAGGTAGTTCTGTACCTGTTTCAGTTGTGTCTAGAGATAGATTGTAATCTCTAGTTTATCTCTATCTTAAACCCCCTGTAATCTCTCATATGGTTGTTTCCCAACAACCTTTCTTGTATCACAAACCACAATATCAATATATAACATGTGGGTGCCTGTGTATGGGCATTGAGACGCTTCGATACAGTTTTACATGGTAATCAGAGCCTCCCTCTTCCGCCACATCTAGCCTCGATCATCCTTCTTCCTCCCCGCTGAAAACCCTAGCTCCAACCATGTCTACCTCCAGCCAAACTCCATCCATTGCCCTTACCAACACCACATCCGAGCCCCTCACAAGAACCAACTACATCCTATGGAGAGCCCAAGCTCGCTCCCAGATCATGGGTGCCGGGCTATATGGGTATATAGATCAAACCACACCCGAGCCAAACAAAACCATCATCACCAAGACCTCAGAAGGAAAGGATCAAATCGCTCCTAACCCTGAATACAAACCATGGCTGATTCAAGATCAGCAGATCGTAGCCTTCCTCCTTCGTAATCTCTCGAAGGAGATCCTGATTCAAGTTGCCTCCCTAGAAACCTCGCATGCCATATGGTCAGCCCTAGCAAATATGTTCGCTACCCAATCCCGTTCTCGTGTGAACAAGAGCCGCCAATCCCTCACCAATGCACAGAAAGGCTCCTTGAGCGCATCCGCATACTTTGGGCAGATGAGAGCACTCTCGGATGAGCTAGCTGCCGCCGGGAACCCCATAATAGAAGCAGATCTTCTTTCTCACATCATTGCAGGGCTCGACATGGACTACCAACCTCTGACCTCGGCGCTGGACGTACGCACTGCTCCCCTCTCGGTGGATGATCTGTTCGGCATGGTCTCCAACTTCGACCAGCGCGTTGAGATGTTCCACGGGACAGGGGCAGGGGCTTTCAAGTCCTCGGCTAATGTTGCATCCCGAGGTCGTGGCAACAACAACAACTCCAGCCGCTACCGCAACTCCAACAGGAGTGGTGGTGGTGGATCTCGTGGTGGCGGCGGCGGCCCCTACCAGAATGGCGGCAACGGCGGCAGCGGTCACTACAACAACTCCAACGCAGGCGGCTACAACAACTACAACAGCGGCGGAGGTGGTGGCGGCGGCCACTACCAGAACGCCGGTGGCGGTGGTGGCGGTGGTCACTACCAGAACAGCGGCGGCAACAACAGACGCCCCTACTACAACAACAACAGGGAGCGTCCCTTCCAAGGGTATGAGGAATATGAAAATAAGTGTCAAATTTGCAAGAAAAATAACCACATCGCCAAGGATTGTGATTGGCGATATGTCGAGAGCAACTCCAAAAAGAAAGTTGCAGCAGCAGCGGACATGTCATACGGAGTTGACACAAACTGGTACGTCGACTCCGGGGCTACCAACCACATCACCAACGAGCTCGAGAAGGTGACGATGAGCGAGAAGTACCATGGTCAAGATCAAGTTCACAATGCGAATGGTGAAGGTATGGAGATTAATCATATTGGTCATGCAATTGTCAAAACCCCTAGTCGCAATATCCATCTTAGAAATATCTTGCATGTTCCCAAAACAGAAAAAAAAACCTTCTTTCTGTTCATCATATTGCCCTTGACAACAAAGTGTTTCTACTAGACCATTACAACTTGTCTTTTATGATGTTTGGGGTCCTGCCCCTATGTCTATTGGACGTCATACTTACTATGTTAGTTTCATAGATGATTTTAGTAAGTATACTTGGATTTATCTTCTCAAAAAACGTTCTGACGTTTTCCAAGTTTTTCAAAATTTTCAAGCACTTGTTGAATGTCAATTCGATACAAAAATTCTCGCCGTCCAATCTGATTGGGGCGGTGAGTATGAGAAACTTGATTCATTTTTTCAAACCTTGGGTATTTCTCATCACGTATCTTGTCCCCATGCACATCAACAGAATGGCTCGGCCGAGCGTAAACATCGCCATATTCTTGAAGTAGGCCTAGCCCTACTTGCTGGCGCTTCCATGCCTCTCAAGTTTTGGGATGAGGCATTTCTTACGGCAGTCCACCTCATTAACATGCTTTCAAGCCGTGTCATCAACAATGATACACCCATGCATAGGCTCCTTAATACTCGACCGGATTATCACTCTCTTCGTGTGTTCGGTTGTGCCTGCTGGACTAACATGCGTCCGTACAACAACCGCAAACTTATGTTCCGCTCCAAACAATGTGCTTTTCTCGGCTATAGTGCGAAGCATAAGGGTGTTAAATGCTTAGACATTTCCACCGGTCGGGTATACATCTCACGCGATGTGGTCTTTGATGAAACAATCTTCCCTTTTTCTCATTTACACCCTAATGCTGGTGCCTTGCTACGAAAAGAGATTCTTCACCTACCCTCTCATTTGACCGGTTTTCAGCATGGGGATGACAATTGTACTGATCGTATGACTAATGCTTCTAACCATGAGAATGAGGATTGTGATGATGCAGGGTCGACTCAGGATGCAGCAGAAAAAAATTTGAGGACAAATGGTGAAGAAAATAGTCCAAACAGCCTCAATTTCATGTGGCCCCTACGTGCCAATTCTGCACCCGGATCTTCCTCGGGATCGGGAGCTGCAGACCCAACAACATCCGCTCCGGGATCGCTGCCGCGACAGCAGGCCCGGACGGATGGCGGCGACCCATCTGCGTCCGACACGCGTCAAGGCGGGGACCCGCCTGTCCCCGACCGGTTCGGTGCGACCCCGCGCGTCTACGCCAGGCGCGCCAGCCACCCATCCCGCACGGGCACGGAGGCGCACGGGCCGGGCCCAGCAACCGGAGCGCCCGGATCTTCTGCGCCACGCACCTCCACAACATGTCCTGACTCAGCCGCAGAAGATCCCGCAGCTGCCACCACCAGCGAATCTGCCTCGGGATCGCCAGGAACTCCTGTAGCGAATCAGTCTTCAGGATCTTCTGCGCCAATTCCTGATGCAGTGGTGCAGCAAGTTATAACTCCGCCACATACAAGGTTAAAAGCTGGGGTGATCCAAACCTTTTCATATATGCAGACTGGATAAGTCTCTTTATGGGCTCAAACAGGCCCCTAGAGCATGGTACTCCCGTTTGAGTTCAAAGCTCCAAGCACTTGGCTTTGCTCCTTCAAGATCTGACACATCTCTGTTTATTTATAATAAGTCACATACATCTGTTTTTGTGCTTATTTATGTTGACGATAAATTGTGACAGCCTTGTTGAAGGATTTGAACTCAGACTTTGCTCTTAAAGACTTGGGAGACTTGCATTTCTTTCTTGGCATAGAAGTTCAGAAAAATAAGGAAGGTGGCCTTCATCTGTCTCAGGAAAAATATGCAATGGATCTTCTAACAAGAGCTGGCTTGCAGGGATGTAAATCATCACCTACTCCACTACCTAGCACAGAAAAATTGTCTCTTGCAGAAGGAGAACTCTTGGATCAAGAGGATGGCACCAGGTACAGAAGTTTAGTTGGTGCACTTCAGTATTTAACCTTGACTCGGCCTGATATTTGTTTTGCTGTAAACAAAGTTTGCCAATTTCTTCATGCACCTACAACATCACACTGGACAGCAGCTAAGCGCATACTGAGATATGTAAAGGGCACCTTGGGGCTTGGCTTGACTTTCAATAAATCATCATCCACATTAGTTAGTGCTTTCTCTGACTCTGATTGGGCAGCGTGTGTGGATGACAGAAGGTCTACAGGAGGGTTTACCATATTCCTTGGACCAAATTTAATTTCATGGTGTGCAAGGAAGCAAGCTACGGTGTCCAGGTCAAGTACTGATCCAGAGTATAAAGCATTGGCAAATGCAACGGCAGAAGTTATATGGGTTAAGTCCATGCTCAAGGAGCTTGGGATATATTGTTCTCCAACTCCATGTCTTTGGTGTGACAACCTAGGTGCAACGTATCTTTCAGTTAATCCTGTTTTTCACGCACGGACTAAACACATTGAGATTGACTATCACTTTGTAAGGGAAAGAGTTGCAAGCAAGGAATTGGAGATAAGGTTTGTGCATTCAAAAGATCAAGTCGCAGATGGTTTTACAAAAGCACTACCAACCAGACCGTTTGAAGAATTCAAGCGTAATCTTAACTTGACCAAGTTATGATTATGGGAGGGTGTTAAATGTATGGGTACAGGTGGCGTATAGGTACAGGTAGTTTTGTACCTGTTTCGGTTGTGTCTAGAGATAGATTGTAATCTCTAGTTTATCTCTATCTTAAACCCCCTGTAATCTCTCATATGGTTGTTTCCCAACAACCTTTCTTGTATCACAAACCACAATATCAATATATAACATGCGGGTGCCTGTGTGTGGGCATTGAGACGCTTCGATACAGTTTTACAAGCAAAACTGCTCCCCACGTCTCACGCTATGGGCCCGCGCGACTGCTCTTTTTTTTCTCCCTTTAGTTATCTCTTACCTTATTTGTTACCTTTCTTCTACCTCCAGCCATATTAAGTTCTACTCTGCTACAATGTGTTCCATCCGGTTGAAAAAAACGTTGCAACGCACGCAATAGAAGCTGGAACCGACCAATAAAAAAGCTGGAAACGGAAGGTGGCTGATTTTTGCGAAGTGAGATCTGTTGGAACCAGCAGAGTCAGTGCTACGACCGTGTAGAAAAGATGCTGCAACCGCGGAGGGCGGCGGACAAAAGTTTTGCTAGAAGTACCGACATTAGCTGGAACCAGAAGTTGATTTTGCTGCTACCGGCATCACAAAAGCTACAACCAGCAATCACAAAAGCTACGACCGTTCGATTCAAAAGCTTCAACAAACCGTATATAAAGCTTGAACAAGACACCATGGACTGAAAAAAGCTTCAACAGTTCATGTGAAAGCTCCAAACCGTATTCGGAAAAGCTTCAAACGGCGGAATAGAGAAGTTTCATCCGACCACTACAAAAAAAAATCTACAACCGTCATTTTGAAAAGTATCAACCGTTGAACTGAAGAGCTTCAACCTTTTTTATAGAAAGCTTCAACCAACTATATAGAAAGCTTCAACGCAAGTACACAACAAAAGAGTTGCAATCGTTGACATGAAAAGCTTTAACCCTATTTTTGAAAAGCTTCAACCCGATATCATAAAGCTGGAACTGGCACCTCACCATTGATGCAATGATGGCACTCCTACGTCGGAGCTGCGACCTTCGCAGGAGCTGCAAGCAGCGGAGCCGGCGAGAGCCACGGCGACCGGGGGCGGGCCATGCTGGGGAACAAGCGACGGTGACGCTGGAAAGGAGCCGGTGGCTGGGAGGACGCCCAGGCGGCGGCCGAAGGCGGTGACCGGCGGCATCGTGGACGGCGGCCTGCGGCGACGAGGGTGGCGACCGGCTGGCGGGCTGGCTGGCGGCTGGGGAAGATCATGGCGGCTGCTCGATATGAACAGACGATATGGTTTTTTCTAATTACAAAACAGGTGGGAAGGAAGGCATCGTGCGGCTAATACTTGACGAATCATACGTACGCGATGCAACCAGCCGAAATTTCGGCCGGCACACTGGTGCCTATCGCTCTCCTATTAGTTAACACCATAATTCGTTAAGGTAGAGAGCTAAAATCAACACCATGGTTTGGTGTCGTAGAGAGCTTATATCAAGAAAAAATAGCAAAGTCGTTGTAGTATAGTGGTAAGTATTCTTGCCTGTCACCCGGGTGACCCTGGTTAAATCCCTGGCAACGGCGACCATATTTCTGAAGCACCGGCGCTTTGCCTTTATTTTTTATGTTTTAATGAAATAGGTAAGAAAAGGGGAAGTGTTCCTCCGGGGGATCTATCTTATTCTTTGCGGTGTCTATTCATCGCCTTAAGGCCCTGTACAGTGTTAGGTGTTTATAAAAATAAACCAAATTTTTCTGAAGCACCGGTGCTTTGCATTTATTTTTTTATTTTTTATTAAATAGGTAAGAAAAAGGGAAGTGTTCATGCGGGGGATCTATCTTATTTTTCGCGGCGTCTATTCATCGCCTTAAGGCCTCGTACAATGATAGGTATTTATAAAAAAACGGTTTTTTTTTGAAGCACCGGTGCTTTGCATTTTTTTTATTTTTTAATGAAATAGGTAAGATAAAGGGAAGTGTTCCTGCGGGGGATCTATCTTATTTTTCGCTGTGTCTATTCATCGCCTTAAGGCCTTGTACAATGCTAGGTGTTTATAAAAATAAACCGGGTTTTTTCTGAAGCACCGGTGTAGCGGTTCTTTGCATTTATTTTTTATTTTTTAATGAAGTAGTTAAGAAAAAGGGAAGCATTCCCGCGGGGGATCTATCTTATTTTTCGCGGTGTCTATTCATCGCCTTAAGGCCTTGTACAATGCTAGGTGTTTATAAAAATAAACCGGGTTTTCCTGAAGCACCGGTGCTTTGTATTTATTTTTTATTTCTTAATGAAATAGATAAGAAAAAGGAAGTGTTCCCGCGGGGGATCTATCTTGCAGTCAGCTGGTTGGGACGCAGCAGCGTTGCCACTACGCTAGAAGCAAGTTCATGCTCAATAAGCAGGCCACGAATTACCAGAGGATAAAAGCAGTTTTTTTTGTTTTTCTTCTGATTCTCCATTTTTTTTTCATTTCCTTTTCTTTCTTTTTTCTTTTTCTTCTCCGGGATTTTGCATTAGATTTTCAGTTTTTTTTATTTTCCTTTTTCTTTGATTTTTGTTTCTTTATTTTTATTTTTTTATTTTTCTTTTTGTTTATTTTTGTTTTCATTCTACATTCTTATATATTCTTACCGTTCTAAAATAAGTGCTCAACTTCGTACTAACTTTAGTAAAAGTTGTACTAAGGTTGAGACACTTATTTTGGGACGGAGGGAGTACTTGTTTAACATTTTTTTCAAATACTTGTTCTACATTTTGTAAATACTTGTTCAACATTTTTTATATACATGATCAACATGTTTTCAAATATTTTTGTTCAAATCTTTTGAAACACTTCTTCTATGTTTTTTCAAATACTCGTTCAACATTTCTCAAATACTTGTTTAACATTTTTCATATACCCATTCAACATTTTTAGTACTTATTCAAGATTTTTCAAATACGTGTTCAAAATGTTTAGTACCTATTGAACATTTCTAAATACGCGTTCAACAATTTTCAAATTCTTGTTCAACATTTTTTAATCCCTATTCAACATTTTTCAAATGTTTTTTTGGGTGAGTATTTTTTAATATATGTATGGAGAATATTTTAAGTATGAACCAAATAAAAAAGAATGGAAATAAGAAAAAAAAACGTGACGAAAAAAAATGAAACAGGAAATTGGCAGGTGCTTATCCGCGCACGTGGGCCGGCCCACATGCTCGCTGGCTTCAGCGAGTCGGAACGCTCGACTCGCTGAACGCAAGAAATAACGATGCCCCATACTTTTTTGCAGAGGTTCAGACAGGAACCTACAGGCAGTACTGTTGCTAGTCAGCCATGGATATGCATCACTGTCATGCTTCTCAACTACGTATGTCTTTGGCCCCAATCGACAAACTAATTGCGCCAAGTTGCTGCTTGCTAAGCTAGCTACGAGCCTACTGTCTTTGTGCTAAGCTGCCTACATGCCTACTGCCTTTGTAAATAAATGAGGGCAAATGACAGGCTTTTGGTCTGTATAGGACCAGATTCTCAAGCAACATTCTGTGCAGCCTGATGGATTATACTACATTTCGTGACCCGCGGGTCGCATCCGTGTCAGTGCGTACACGCTACTAATGCTGAGGTACTGCCGTACTGGTGTAACAGATTCATTTGATCAAATTATGTCCTCGAGTGGAAGCACTTCACTTGACATATAAGATAATCTGTGCTTGAATTACTGGCGGTTCCAGTGATCTGAGTCTAGTAAACAATTAACTGTGCTTGAATTACTGGCGGTTGAAGTTTCAACTCCGTAATCCCCTGTACTCAAGATTAAGCAAGTAGTTAGTATTGTCAAGGATCGAATAATTACAAGACATATGAGATAACTGAAGATCTAAGACCAGATTCAGTTTCATACACCGTTGCTTGTTGGCAATCTTTGGACAGCAGGTGATAGCTTGTGCCTGCTTTTCAGGTGCAGACACAGATACACAGGTTCAGGCCTGAATTTCTTCCATGAAATTTATAAATAATTCCTGCTGCCAATAGCACAGACATGTTCTTAAACAAACCGTAAATAGAAACGGGTCAATCTCAACAGCAATGTCAAACTGATACAAATGCAACATGGTCCGCTTTCTCCTAACTAACTGGATTAGATTAATGCAACAAACTAAGATAGATTGAACAAGTTTTCTTATCACGGCTCTTGTGGGGTTTATTACTACGGCATGACACCGCTGACACTTGGGGTTAAGTGTGATACGTTGGAAGTTCGGAGTGTAGTTCTGGGAGAGTTTGCGGTAAAGTTTCGGGGCAGAACTAAGGCCGACGGTTTTGATTGGGCTTTGGTGGCGGTTTACGGCGCCGCGCAACCAGAACTCAAACCAGACTTCTTGGCCGATCTGGTCCGTGTGTGCGGTAACAAGCAGCTCCCTATCTTAGTGGGGGGTGATTTCAACATTATTCGAAGAAGGGAGGAAAAGAATAAGGAGAATTTTGACGGCAGATGGTCGTTTATGTTCAATACTATCATTGAGAGCTTGGATCTCAGAGAGATAGAGCTCTCGGGTAGGAAATTCACTTGGGCTAACTCGTTACCAATCCCGACTTTTGAGAAGCTAGACCGTGTATTAGCTAGTGTCGAATGGGAACAGAAGTTTCCCCTGGTAACAGTGCAGGCGCTGACACGAGGTATCTCGGATCACACGCCGCTACTAGTTGACTCGGGGGCTCAAACCCATGCGGGTAACAAGAATATATTCTCGTTTGAACTTGCATGGTTTGAAAGAGAGAGGTTCCTCGAGCTGTTAGCTAGAGAGTGGACTAAAGACTCAGGAGGAAGGTCTCTTATTGAAAGATGGCAATGCAAGATTCGTCATCTACGAAGGTTCCTTTGTGGATGGGCTAAGCATACGCATGGGATTTATAAGACGGAGAAGGAACGACTCCTTCTACTTATTCAGACCCTAGAAGTAAAAGCTGAAACTTCTATTTTAGATACCAGCGAGCTGGAAACTAAGATAGAGACTGAGCTGCGGTTGAAAGATCTCCTCCGCGAGGAGGAATTGAAGTGGGCGCTGCGAGCTAAGGTTCGCAAATTCCTCCAAGAAAAGGATAACACTCAATTCTTTCATATGATTGCTAATGGGAAGCAGCGTAAGAACAGAATTTTCCAATTAGAACAAGACGAAGGGATGACAGTTGGTTAAGAAAATCTGAAAGTTTACATTACCAACTATTATAAGCAGTTGTTTGGACCTCCAGAAGAGAATTTTGTATCTTTAGATGAGTCAAGGGTTGAGGATGTTCCTCAACTTGAGACTGGCGACAATGAGATTTTGACTGCTCCCTTTACGGAGAAAGAGGTGTTTGAGGCCATCACACAAATGAAAAATAATAAGGCTCCAGGACCGGATGGGTTTCCGGCGATTTTTATAAAAAATGTTGGCAATTTATTAAGGGGGACCTGATTCCGTTGTTCCATGAGCTTTTTGCTGGACAGCTTCAATTGTTTAAGCTGAATTTCGGAACGATAACTCTTCTTCCTAAGAAGACAGAGGCCGTTCGCATTGAGCAGTTTAGGCCTATATGTCTGCTGAATGTTAGTTTCAAAATATTCACCAAGGTTGGGACGAACAGACTTACGCAGATTGCACATTCTGTGGTGCAACCGTCTCAGACTGCTTTCATGCCAGACAGAAATATCCTTGAAGGGCTTGTCGTCTTGCATGAAACGCTCCATGAGATTCACTCAAAAAAACTAGATGGCGTTGTTTTTAAACACTAGTGCATAACCGGCCTTTTGTGCCGGTTCGTGAAGGCCTTTAGTGCCGGTTCGTGAACCGGCATTAAAGAGTGGGGAGTAAAGGTCCCCCCCTTTAGTACCGGTTCGTCACGAACCGGCGCTAAAGTGCCAACACGTGGCACGAGCCAGGCCCGTTTGCGTGTAGGGCATTAGTACCGGTTGGTAACACCAACCGGTACTAAACGTTTGGGTGTTTTTTTGTTTTTTTCTTTAATTTTGTGTTTTCAATTTAATTTAGTGATTGTTTTACATTATAATGAGTTGTTAAATCATTAGGTGAAAGTACCGCGGATTAGTTTCGACTGGATGCATTGGATAGCTCTAGCTAAGTGATCACGTATATGCCATATCCATATTAATTATACTTGATCAACTATAATATATAGGGATATGGCATATACTTGATCACTTAGGTAGGTAGGATCCATTCAGCTGAAACTAATCATCATCATCATATTAATCATCATAGTCATGCATCACTAGCTATATATCTAATCACCACCAGCACTACTAGCTTAAAGAAGAAACATTCACTTTGTACCAGAAGCAAAAATATCATCAAGTTCAACATGATTGTCATGATATTATAAGCGTTCATATATAACAGCACAAAAGCAAATCACTTAAGTTCAGAACGAAGAACACCGACATGAAAGGACAAGTACTAAGAGCAGCATGAACTAGCTAAATCACTCCTGCTAGTTACTCTCTCTCTGGTAAAATAGCATAGAACATGTATAACTTTCCTGATTCATCAAACTGGAGCATGCCGATGAACCTGTCTCCTAATCGTGGGCCGCGCTTCTCATTGCTGCCCCCTATTACTTCTCTGCGATCGTTAACAATTTTCTTCCAATCTTTCACTATTAAGCATTCATCGCTTCTAAAAATCCTGAATGCATTAATGTGCAATGCAGGATATCTTGGCCGTAAGCTAACAATTGACATGCGACCTTTAGTCTCGATCCTATGAGGCACAACTGTCATCGGGAGTCCCTGTTGAAGAACATTGTATAGTACTTAATTAATATACTTAGCAATGATAGTTTAGCAGAAAAATTATGTATGCAAAAGATGTACTGAGGATAAATAGTAAAAATCTTACCATCATTCCTAAATAGATGTGACCGTAGTTCAATACCATCACTATTGGTCGCACATTTTGAGTACTAATATTTCTAAGTGCCGGAAGAAAATTTGTCTTGACAGTATGAAGATCCTCAAGCCATGAAACATAATGACCTATCTCCTCGCAGTTTAGTTCAGCTCCGGGACAGTAGTAGGTCCTGTCTACTAAGCGCCGGACATGTTTGGTTGAATGGAGATAAGCTGTCAATAGAAATTAGTTGTCAATTATTTTTGAATAAGCAATATCAAAGATAAAAATATAGTTGAGAAGAACTCACATAATGGTAGAACTGGAGGCGTCTGCACATCGATCCATATGTCTCTATTACCTTCAATATCATCTTCCGGACGAATATCAAAGGTGATAATCATACCAGGCTCAAATGCATAAGCCTTGCATAGTGCTTGCCAAGTTTTGCATTCAAAATAGGTGTACGTGTGTGTATTGTATACTTTGACGTTGAAAGTATAACCATCATGCTCAGTTTTCAGGTAAACTCTCTTTACCTTCATAGTTTCCATATCTTTGAAACCTATCTTATCCAAGACAAAAATTCTTGCATGACAGGGGATGCGCTAGTAGAATAGTGAAAACTAAAAATTACAAATCAGGCAAATGAAGCATATATATAAGTCATGCTTAATTACGAAAACAGACTTGTCGTTGTGACTTACTGTATCGAATTCGAAGGTATCATCCAGCTTGATGCTGAATCTCCTACCATCAACAAGGAAATTTCTGTCGCACTGGCCGCGCTGGTCTTCACAGTATTCGCACATAATGAAATGTTTTCGGTCGTCAGACGACATTTCCTATGTTCATATTAGGCTAAACATTAAACACTTACTAATTCAATTAATTCAACTATTTCTATTAATTCAACTAAGCATTCACTAAAAATAAACTAGTTATATTAATTCAAAAAGTTCAACTAAGCATTTACTAAAAATAAACTAGTTCGATCTATATATTAATTCAACTAGTTCAACTAAACATTAACATTTCTAATTCATTTAACATTAACATTTCTAACATTCTAAAAATAAACTAGTTATATTAATTCAAAAAGTTCAACTAAGCATTTACAAAATATAAACTAGTTCGATCGATCTATATATTAATTCAACTAGTTCAACTAAACATTTACTAAAAATAAACTAGTTATATTAATTCAAAAAGTTCAACTAAGCATTTACTAAAAATAAACTATTTCGATCTATATATTAATTCAACTAGTTCAACTAA
>NC_041386.1:729693226-729694249 GCF_002162155.2 Triticum dicoccoides
CCGGGGCGGCGACGACGACGACGACGGGCGGCGAGGGTGCCGGGGACGGCGACGACGTGCGGCGAGGTCGACAGCACGGCGGCGCGGCGGCGTCGGCGTCGTTGTCGGAGATCGAGACACTCGCGCGAGAAGTGGAACGAAGTGGCGACGATAACTGAATTTTCATAAGTGACATATATATAGGAGGGGCCTTTAGTACCGGTTGGTGGCTCCAACCGGTACTAAAGGCCAATTTTAGCCAGCCCAAGCGGCGGGAAACGCGGGCCTTTAGTACCGGTTGGTGGCTCCAACCGGTACTAAAGGGCAACACATTAGTACCGGTTGGAGCCACCAACCGGTACTAAAGACCGTGCGCTGCCACCCGCAGTGCGCTACTTTTAGTCGGACCTCGCCGAGCGAAGGGCAGCCGCACTGGTTTATAAACCCAGCCGCGGCTGCCCTTACGAACTCTATATAGCACGGTTCTGGGCCTAGTTAACTAAGGCGCGCTGCCCTGTGAGCATGCTGGCCCTTCTGGGCATGTATTTGCACACCCTAGGTCTGGCAGGCCCACCCGACAGCGCCCCAACATTTTTTTATAATTTTTTTCTTTTCTGCATTATTTATTTTCTTCTATTTATTTTTGAGTAATTTTTATATAGTTATTTCTTTTCTACTTTATTTTTTCTTCTATTTATTTCTGAGTAGGTTTTTTTGTTGTATTTAGTTTCTTTGTGAATATTTTTTTGCTATATTTATCTTCCTCTTCTGCTTCCTCTTCTTCATCTTCCTCCTTCTTCTTCCTCTTCTTATTCTTCTTCTTCCTCCTCTTCTTCTTCTCCTTCTTCCTCTTCTTCCTCTTCCTCTTCTTCTTCCTCTTCATCCTCCTCTTCTTCTTCCTCTTCTTCTTCTTCTCCTTCTTCCTCTTCTTCATCTTCCTCTTCTTCTTCCTCTTCATCTTCCTCTTCTTCTTCCTCTTCTTCTTCTTCCTTCTTCTTCTTCTTCTTCACCTTCCTCCTCTTCTTCTTCCTCCTCTTCCTCTTC
>NC_041386.1:729694975-729695503 GCF_002162155.2 Triticum dicoccoides
CTAAGTATTTACTAAAA
The DNA here is from genome assembly GCF_002162155.2 of Triticum dicoccoides. Classification (NCBI taxonomy): domain Eukaryota; kingdom Viridiplantae; phylum Streptophyta; class Magnoliopsida; order Poales; family Poaceae; genus Triticum; species Triticum dicoccoides. The sequence continues at coordinate 729,694,993 of NC_041386.1, forward strand.
ATAAACTAGTTATATTAATTCAAAAATTTCAACTAGGCATTTACTAAAAATAAACTAGTTCAATCTATATATTAATTCAACTAGTTGAACTAAACATTAACATTTCTAATTCATCTAACATTAACATTTCTAACATTCTAAAAATAAACTAGTTATATTAATTCAAAAAGTTTAACTAAGCATTTACTAAAAATAAACTAGTTCGATCTATATATTAATTCAACTAGTTGAACTAAACATTAACATTTCTAATTCATCTAACATTAATATTTCTAACATTCTAAAAATAAACTAGATAGTTCTAATTCATCTAAACATTAGAAAACAGAAAATAAGTAAAAAATGTTAAACTAGTGTGTGTATGTGTGTATGCGTGTGTGTATGGAGCGGGCCGGGTGCGTACGGGCGGCGGGGGCGGCGACGACGGGCGGCGGGGGCCGAGGACGACGACGAGACGGGCGGCGGCGGCCGGGGACGGCGATGAGACGGGCGCGGCGGGGCGGCGGCGACG
>NC_041386.1:729697850-729709938 GCF_002162155.2 Triticum dicoccoides
CTCCTCCTCTTCTTCCTCTTCCTCTTCTTCTTCCTCTTCATCTTCCTCTTCTTCTTCTTCCTCTTCCTCTTCTTATTCTTCTTCTTCCTCCTCTTCTTCTTCTCCTTCTTCTCCTTCTTCTTCGTCTTCTTCTCCTTGAAAAATAACATATTTAAATTGTGCATCTGAACGCAGAAAAAATACATTGATCAGTACCGCCTTTTAGCCAAAACGCGCTACTACATAGAAGTACATATAGAAAATACATTGATCATCAACGATCTTTTTGTATAGAATCTAAATCGTCAATAGGAATCTACCACCGATTTAAGAACCGGCGAAGACTCCTATTGCAGCCACAGATCCTACACATAGAGTTCAATGAAGACCAAATGTTTGGGGTAGTTTGAGAAGTAACATACTTAAGGTGGTCAAATTCTTGTTAGGGGAGCGAGGTGGGACTAAAAATAGCGCCTGGCACAACATTTTTAGTACCGGTTCGTGCCACGAACCGGTACTAAAGGTGCTGGCCGGGCACCAGCATCTTTACTACCGGTTCGTGGCACGAACCGGTACTAAAGATTCCCAAAGAACCGGTACTAAAGGTCACCTCCTGCCAAGTCATTTGAACCGGCACTAATGGGCACATTAGTGCCGGCTCATATGCGAACTGGTACTAATGTTTCTCATATTAGGTCCTTTTTCTACTAGTGAAAGTGAATTTTGAAGAAGCATACGATAAAGTTAAATGGCCTTTTCTTCAACAGGCTTTGAGTATGAAAGGTTTTGACCCGGCCTGGAGAAACCAGATTGAATCCTTTACGCAAAAAGGGAGTGTAGGGTTAAAGTGAATGATGACATAGGTCACTACTTCCAGACTCACAAAGGGTTAAGGCAAGGAGATACCATGTCACCGATCCTATTCAACATAGTGGTTGATATGCTGACCATTTTAATAGGACGGGCTAAGGATGCGGGCCAGGTAGGTGGCCTTGTTCCGCATTTAGTTGATGGAGGTATCTCCATCCTTCAGTATGCTGATGATACTATCATCTTCATGGAGCACGACTTGGCGAAAGCGAGAAACATGAAGCTCATGTTATGCTTATTTGGACAATTGACCGGGTTAAAAATTAACTTCTACAAGAGCGAATTGTTCTGTTTTGGAAGAGCTAATGATGACCAGGAGGCTTATAAACAATTGTTCGGATGTGAATTGGGAATGTTATCATTCATGTATTTAGGTATACCCATTCATCATCGTAAGCTGACTAACAAAGAGTGGAAATGCATTGAGGATCGTTTCGAGAAGAAGCTGAGCTGTTGGAAAGGGAAGCTCATGTCATATGGAGGGCAATTAATTTTGATTAATTCAGTCCTCACAGGTATGCCTATGTTTCTCCTATCCTTTTTCGAGGTCCCGGTAGGAGTCAGGAAGAGGTTAGATTTCTATCGATAGCAATTCTTTTGGCAGAGTGATGAGCTTAAACGGAAGTATAGGATTGCTAAATGGGATATAATCTGTAGGTCGAAGGACCAAGGGGGTCTAGGTATTGAAAATCTGGAAGTCAAAAACAGATGTCTCCTTAGCAAGTGGCTATTCAAACTTTCGTCCGAGAAGGAGGCTACTTGGCTCAGATTTTGCGAAAAAAGTATCTTCACTCTAAAACATTGTCCGACTGACTCGCCATTTTGGAAAGGCTTGATGAGAGTCAAACCACTCTTTTTCAACAGGACAAGGTTCTTAGTCGGAAATGGAGCTAATACGAGGTTCTGGGAGGATACGTGGCTTGGGGAGACTCCCCTTGCACTTCAATACCCTACTTTGTATAACGTTGTTCAATGTAGAGAAGCCTATGTTGCAACCGTTCTACAATCCACTCCCCTCAATATTAGTTTTCGAAGGACGCTGGTGGGAAATCGTTGGGAGGCTTGGCTTCATCTTGTAAGACTTCTGATGGATGTCCAGTTGTCTCAGCAGCCAGATCAGTTGTATTGGAAACTAACTAAGAACGGCGTGTTCTCGGTCAAATCCATGTATCTGGATGTCATCAACTCTAGCGTGTTTCCTTCCCGCAAGCACGTTCGGAAAGTGAAGGTACCTTTGAGAATCAAAATGTTTATGTGGTTTGTGCATAAACATGTTATTTTGACTAAGGATAATCTGGCAAAACTCAACTGGGAGGGTTCTGCAAGATGTAGTTTTTGCGACCATAACGAAACTATCAAACACCTCTTTCTTGATTGTCCGCTGGCCAAGATTCTGTGGCGGTCGATTCATATTGCTTTTAATATTAATCCGCCCACTTCTATCAACATGTTATTTGGAACATGGCTGGATGGGATTGATACAGATACAGTGAGGCACATTCGTGTTGGCGTTTGTGCCTTATTATGGGCAGTCTGGAACTGCAGAAATGATTTGGTTTTTAACAGAACAATGAACATTCACTTTTTGCAGGTTATCTTCAGGGCCACTGCGTTCATCCGTATGTGGTCGCTACTCACTCCGACGGAGGATAGTGAGCGTTTGGTTACTGCGTCTACCTGATGGGAGATGGTAGCCCGGGATATTTCCAACCGGTTTGGATGGCGGTCATGTAATAGGATAGGCATGTAGTGCTCCTATTTTTATTTTGCCAGCCTGTTGTGGCTTTGTCCTTTTTGTTTTGCTCTTATGAGCTTTTATTTATTTCGTATTTCGAGACTTGGAGACTTGTTGCTGGATATTTTTTCTTAATAAGATGAGCCGTATGCATCTTTCTGATGCAGAGGCTGGGGTAAACCCCCTTTTCGAAAAAGAAGAAAAAATGACATCGTTGACACCATATGAATTGAAAATGCCCATAACTGAAACCCAAGGTTATTGCAGATACATATTTTTGAGCAAATATAATTATAAATATGGTTTTTACTGGTATATGATGCCTTCACTACCAAAATTTTCTGTTTATGTAACTGATGACATTAACGAGACGAGCAAATGGGCCGATGCCTTGATATAGTCTTTGTCAACTCAGCCATTATCACCATATCATACCACTGGAGCCTTTCTACACGTTTGCTATTGGGACAGTGAACCTATTGACTTGAGAAAGCCTAGGCCAATAGGCCTAGCTTAGCATTGGTTAATACTTAATACAACCCCGTCTTGCAAGTAGACTGCTAAGTTTAACTATTCTTTATGTAGATCGATGCGCAAACTGCGATCAATCCAGGTCTAGGTTGTTAATACAGCGTCTAGAATAAGCGGCGGAGATACAAGTGAAGTAGTACAAACTTGGACACAATCCTCACCAAACTGCAACAACTACATACGATGAGCAATTGGATCGGGCAAAGATTGGGTCCCATTTCTTTATCAGATTCTGTTTACTAACTGTCTATAATATATTATTATAATAAACGGATGCAGGCCGGGGCATGTCACGGCAGATCATCTTGTTAATTCTTATTGATTCAGTCAAACAAAAATTTGAGGAATTTTCCGATAATTTTTAAGCAATGCAGTTTCATATGAAGGGCATGAGAACAGTCTCTTCACGCATGTTAAGGTTTCATCAGACTAAGTTAAGACCCTAGTTAACCGGAAGACCCCACAAGGCTGTATAAACATTTAAGCTTGACTTATCCGTTCGGATCGTTCTTTTATTCGTCAACCGGACAACATTGAAGTTTGAATGGTATATTATAATGAAGAAAACACATTAAAGGTGACAAAAAACTTCCTTTCTCTGCCATCTTCAAGCTTCATATGTGATCCAGTACTCCTTAGTAAGTATGTTGTGTATTGTCCTCAGGATGATACCAAAATTCAGCAAGAACGTATCTATCCATATTATGCATATGTTGATTTTTGTGATGACTTTGAATAGACTAAATTAACTAATCAATTACAGAACAAGAGAAAAGAGCCAAAAGATAGGAACTACATTCCTCAGAAAATGATAGACATTATTAGTTAACTCTGAATGACGACGACGTACATAACTGGGAAGTCCTTATGTCATTTTGCAACACCGTTGCTTCCAGTGATACACAATAATGATGACCTGAAAAGGATTGCCTCCTTATATAAACACATAGTCATATAAGATGTCCATATCAGATTTCTTCTTAGAATAACTTACTCTTCAGTCGAGGCTGTCACGCGCGTCGGGAAAGAAGAATTGGCAAGAGGTATATGACGAGATGTTTGCACTGCAGTTTAATTAAGTTCTCCCTTTGATTAGCTCAAGCATATCTAATTTATTGTATGAACTATGAACTATTCACAATTGGGTAGGAGCCAGCATGACGTGTCATTGGCAATTAGAAATTTTTGTAGTGTTAGGGTATCGGGCCATATATGGAGATTCTACACTGACATACGCATGCTAAAATCGTATATATTGAAGTAACTATGCAATAGCATTTAAATTCATTATGTCACTCTCCTGTACTATAAATCAAAGTTGCAGAAAACGATATATTGGCGTCTCAACGCTACTAACAGGCAAAAAACAACCATTGTCTTCTATCTTAGTAGCTAGATGCCTAGTCAGATACTTATATATCTTAATTCTACAGTGGGATGCTGGCCAATTCATCCATAAGCTGGAGTACTTGCAGAACCTATAAGAATGAAAACTAAGTTGTTCTTCCTGTCACATCTACTTGTTGGATAATGAGCAACTTACTTCACTGAGGGCCAAAGGCCAATACATAAATACATATACATGTGTGGAAAAGTGCAGAAAACCCCTTATACAATGGGGATAAAGCGAAAAGAGACTATACACATCTAACACCCCCCCTCAAACTCATGGTGGATCAACAACACTGAGTTTGGAGAGGAAAAAGGCATGCTGCGCTCGAGTCTGTGCCTTCGTGAAGAAGTCAGCCAACTGTAACTCAGAGGGCACATAGTGAAGCGAGAGTCTGATCCTGCACAGCAACACGCACAACGTGGGCATCCACACTGATGTGCTTGGTGAGCTCATGCTTCACCGGGTCACGGGCAATACTGATAGCACCAGTACTGTCTGACAGTAAGGGAGTCGAGGTAGCAGCAGACACACCAAAATCCTCAAGTAACCACCGTAACCAGATCACCTCAGCCGTCAGCATAGCCATGGCTCGCAACTCAGCCTCTGTACTCGAGCGAGAAACTGCAGTATGTTTCTTTGTCTTCCAGGCAATAAGAGAGCCACCAAGAAAGACACAAAAAGCAGACAGCGAGCGTCGATCAGAGGGACCACTAGCCCAGGTAGCATCAGAGTAAGCCTGGAGCTCAAGAGAACTGGAGCGGGGAAAGAAAAGGCGCTGAGAGATCGTGGCACGAAGATATCGTAGAACACGAAGGAGGTGACTATAGTGGGCAGAGGTGGGGGCTGAAACAAATTGACTCAGGATGTGAACGAGATAGGAGATGTCAGGACGTGTAATAGAAAGGTAGACAAGGCTACCAACGAGGTGACGATAGCGAGTGGGATTAGAAAGAGGGTCACCATCAGAGGCACGAAGCTGAACGTTGAGCTCCATAGGAGTCAAAACAGTGCGGTCATCACTGAGAGCAGCTCGAGCAAGAAGATCCTGAATATATTTCTCTTGAGAGATGTAGAAGCCATCAGAGGTCGAGCAGATCTCAATCCCAAGAAAATAGCGAAGAGGACCAAGATCAGTCATGAGGAACTGGTCGTGAAGGTGGGCCTTAACAAAGGCAATGTAGTCAGAGTCGTCACCAGTGATGATCATGTCATCAACATAAAGAAGGAGAAGAGTCCGACCACGAGGAGACGTGTGAACAAACAACGCGGGATCATGATCACTGGGCAAGAAGCCAGCGGCAGTCACCATAGAGGCGAAGCGCTCAAACCAGGCGCGAAGGGCCTACTTAAGACAATAGAGGGAGCGGCGAAGTCGACAAACCATACCATCAGGAGCATAGTACCCCGGTGGTGGCTGCATGTAAACCTCCTCACGCTACTCGCCATTGTGAAAGGCGTTCTGGACATGAAGTTGGGAGATAGACCACTGACAAACAGAAGCCACATCAAGGAGAGTGCGGACAGTGGTCATGTGAGCCACAAGAGCAAATGTTTCATCATAATCACGTCCCTGCTCCTGCTGAAAACCACGGGCCACAAGACGAGCTTTGTGGCGCTCCAGAGAACCATTGGAGCGAGTCTCAATCTTGTAGACCCACTTGCACGTGATGGGACGAACACCGGAAGGGAGGGAGACCAGCTCCCATGTGCCAGAGCGCTCAAGGGCAGCAAGCTCTTCGGCCATTGCAAGCTGTCATTCAGGTTGGGTCATGGCAGTCCGATAGGAAGTGGGCTCGGCAATAACAGAGAGACCATACTGATCCGGTGAGTAGCGATCAGGCGGGAGGCGAGGCCGAGCCCGGAGGTTGTGAACCGGGGGAGGCGTGAGGACAGGTGCACCAGAGGTGGAAGACGCGTCAGGGGAGACATCCTCAGGACGAGACCAACGAGTATAGTGGATAGGGAACGGTGAGAGAGGGCGACGAACTGGAGATGATGGTGGAGAGGTGGAGGAGGAGGATGGAGAAGATGGTGTAGGTGGCGAAGGAGAAGGAATGAGAGGTGCCAGAGGGAGAGATGACACAGGAGGCACATAGCAGGGTGTATCGGGAAGGAGAAGGAAAGAGAGATCATCCACAGAGAAACTCGAGGAAGAAGGACGTGGGTAGTAGGAACGAGACTCGTCAAAAGTCACATCATGCGAGATGCGTAAGCGACGACCCACAGGATCCCAACATCGATAGCCCTTGTGCTCATCACTGTAACCAAGGAAACACACTCAACCGACTGAGCAGTCAGTTTGGTGCATTCCCGGGGAGCAAGGAGAACATAGCACACACATCCAAACATACGAAGAGCGGAGTAGTCAGGAGAGCGACCAGTGAGAGACTCCAGAGGAATACCACCCTGTAAAGCAGTCGATGGCTGAATGTTGATGAGATAGGTGGATGCAGAAACAACCTCAGCCCAAAAATAGGGTGGAAGGGAAGCAACAATCATCAGCGCACGAGCCGTCTCAAGCAAATGACGATGCTTACGTTCGGCAACGCCATTCTGGGCATGAGCACCAGGACATGAGAACTGGGCAAGAGTTCCCTGTTCCGCGAGAAAACCACGCAACAGCTAAGAGATATACTCTCCAGCAGAGTCAGCACGAAAAGTACGAATGGGCGTGGAAAACTGGGTACGAACCATGGCAGCAAATCGTTTGTATATAGAGAGAACCTCGCTACGAGATTTCATGAAGTAGAGCCAAGTGTAGCGAGAGAAATCATCAATAAACAAAACATAGTAGCGATGACCCCCTTTCGAATCAAAGGGAGCAGGACCCCAGACATCAGAATGAACTAAGTCAAAAGGACGCTGAAATACAGACTCACTAGTAGGATAAGGTAACTGAGTCTGTTTGCCAAGTCTGCAACCATTACATGGTAAGGAGACATCTTCAGATACAGACACTAAGAGGCCCTGACGAACTAACGAAGACAAGCGAGAGCCACATATGTGACCAAGACGATGATGCCACTGCTGGAATGACGCAGACGAAGAGGCAGCAAGAGCATGGGAGTCGGCAGAAGTGGTGGCAGCGGAAGGAACACAAAGCCAGTCAACCTCCCAAAGACCCTCTGACTCACGGCGCCGGGGGCCAGCACCAACCAAAGCCTTGGTGCCACAATCCTGAATGGAGCAAGAGTCGGTATCTAAAATGACACGACAACCAGAATCAGTGAGTTGGGCAGCAGAAAAAAGATTCATGGTAAGGCAAGGAACATGGGAAACACTAGGAACAGAAAAGGATGGAGTGGAAAGGAGACCACGACTAGCAACAGGAAGAGGTGTGCCATCGGCAGTAAGAACATTAACACGTGAATCAAGAGGTCGGAGAGAAGACAACATAGAAGAATCAGAAGACATATGAAAGGAAGCTCCAGAATCCAGAACCCACGAGGATGTACCTGACTGTGTAGAGGCCTGTGGTGATGTAGAAGGGGGTGTAGTCATAGCAGCAGCTGAACCAGTCGACGAGGAGCCAGAGGAGGCAAGTAGACGCTTGAGACGAACAATGTCCTGGTCAGTGAGTGACTGAGTCGAGGGAGATGCATGAGGGCCACTGGAAGAGGAGCGTCTCTGGTCTCGCTTCTTCTAGCGACAATCAGACTCTGGGTGACCTGACCGAGAGCAGTAACCACAGAAAGTGTTACGGCGCGTCATACTCTTCTCAGCATAAAGAGGACGGCTCACCCCCCTGAAGGAGTGGGCAGGAGTGGTGGAGCAGTGAGGCGAGCAGAGGACACAGGAGCCCTGGTGGCCAACACTGAAGGAACCACAAGTAACCCAGCAGAGCGAAGACGGGTCTCCTCAGCACGAAGCTCAGCAAGCACCTCCGAGATAGGAACATGACCACGAGCATGCAAGTGAGCCCGGCAAGGCTCAAACTCGGAGCGGAGACGAGATAAGAACTCATGAACCCTCTGAAACTCCAAGTCAGACCGCGTAGTCTGACAGCAACGGCAAGTGCCACAAACAACAGTCCTCAGTGAGTCAAGCTGATGCCAAATGGCAGAGCACTATAAATAGAACTCATCAACAGACGAGTCACCTTGCTGAAGAGCATGCTCCTGACGCACCACAGATAGGTAGAGAGCATCACCAGAGGGCTGATAGCGCTGACAGAGATAAGACCAAATCGCTGCAACTGTGCCAAGCCCCATGAACTCCAAAGCAAATTGAGGGAGGACACTCGCAGTGAGAACAGCAGCAGCTCGAGCATCATCATTGCACCAATGAGTGTAAGCTGACAGATCATCCCAGTACAGAGAGACAGAGAGCATCGGAATAAGCGGATACCTGCTGATCATAAGCATCAACCGCAGCATCATCCAGAGCCTTGGCAGCATCCCGGTCAGCCTGAGAAGCATCAGCGGCAAGGACCGGCGGCACTGGTGGGATTGGGGCCACGGACGCAACCGGGCATGGCGGGCAGGGAATCTCGCCAGAGAGAACACCCCACAGAAGGAGTCCACGCATATGGATGCGCATGAAGCCCACAAACTCAGCATATTGGTGCCATCAAAGATCACCGAGCACCGAGGGACCGCGACATAGCCTAAAGAGCACATCAGGAAGTCACTCTGCATTTTTTTTGAAGTCAACGGACCCAGAAGAACTCGATTTGGATCGGGATCAAGTGGGATCGAGGGGAATGAACACCCACTCGATGGATCGCGCGCCCGCTCGTGGGAAAATCCCATGCGCTCGCGGAAGGAGCTGCAGAGAGCGCTCGCTCGCTGGAGGGGGATCGATCCAAAGGGGATCGAGAGCCCGCAGCTCCCGCAGCGGCCGGGCGAGCAGCAGCCAAGCGGGAAGCGCCCGCAGCACGGAGGAGGCTAAAGAAGCAGTGCCCGCAGCAGCCAGAGGAGCCAAGCAAAGCAGGCCGGACAGAGCTGGAGCAGCCGGACGAGACGGCATAGAGCAGCGGCCAAGCAGGGCAACAACAGTGGGGAACGGCAGCAACAGCGCCAACCGAACAGAGCAGCGGCTGGACGGGAACTGGACAGAGAGACAGCGGCCAGATGGCCGGAGACAGCCTGCGGCGGCCGGAGGAAAGTAGGCTAGGATCCAGATGCACGGAGTTGCAACGTGCGGGAGGAGGGAGCTAGCCTAGCAACTGATACCATGTTGAATAATGAGCAACTTACTTTACTGAGGGCCAAAGGCCAATACATATACATGTGTGGAAAAATGCAGAAAACCCCTTATACAATGGGGATAAAGCGAAAAGAGACTATACACATCTAACACTACTCACACATTATCAGAGACATTGAAATATGGTATGTATGTTCAGTTATTCACATGAGCACATAATGCCAGTGACCGATAGAGACATACTAGTTTTTCTCCTTGTCAGAAACTGGAGTTTCACAAGTTCAGTTTAGTGATTGCATCGGACCGAATCTTCTTTTGTTTAGAACCAGGGGAAGCAATTTAAGAAACCAGGTTTGCTGAAGGGAAAGTCTTATTAATTGACCAATCAACTAGTCTTGTTCATGCGGCAATGCTAATGGAAACTAGTTCAATAAGCCCTCTGACAGTGACAGTGGCTATGTCGTGATGACAAAGAGACCTGACAAGACCATTGATATATGCAGATCTCCATATTAGAGCATATAGTATGCATGGCATGTTCATATCGACTGAAGGCTGTAGGCTGCAATAAGATGAACCTGAAGCTTCTACATAAGAGCATGCGTGTGGGTGTTGATCCACCCACCGTAACCGATTTGGTTAACCATAATTGGGTGGCTGGTGAAGGTGAGGTCACATACTCCTATATAATAAGAAGGATAATCTATGAATCTACCTATGTTTGTGTTAGTGTTACACTATAATTAAGGATGCTAATTAATTTGCAGAAGCGAAATTAAGTTGTATAATTAGTGTTTGCATCTTGTCGGGCTTTTTTTGTTCTGTCAGCATTCTGTATAGTATTTATGACGCACATTTAGATGCGTCCTTGAGAAAAATAAAGACATGTAGCAAGTGAAAAAATGTGTCTTATGAATGCTCTTCCTTGCAGTTCAGAGTTTTTAAAACACATGGCATGCCTTATCAGAGTATTCTTTCTCTTGCATTTCCTTTATATTATTAATTAGTACTTCACAAATATAAGATGTTTTGGATAGTTCAATATGAACTACATACAAACTGAAATGAATGAACAAACACATTAACTGATTAAAACATGTCTATATACTTCTGATTCGTAAACGGAGGGAGTACTGAACATGCAAATTAGGTATATGTGCTTTATCGCATTAAGAAAGAAAGAGAAGAGATGACCTGACAGAACCGACAAAAGTGTTCAACTATATGTCTGAATGGACAACTCATGTAACTAACTACTCATCTCTTCTGGGGAGAAGACACATACATATTGGATTTGTGTGTCTGCATTTGTCAGTGATGATAGCAATCAAGGTTTGATAGGAAGCTTCCAATGAGCAAGGTGTTATAGCTATTATATGCACAATTAAAACATCAAACTCCCCTGCAGGAACGTGTCTACTCCGTGTGATGTGAGAGATCAAGGTGATTGCATGTTTGGTAAAAGTTTAACCAACTATTTTAATTGCATTGCACCCTCATTATTATATACTCCCTCCGTCCCATAATGTAAGAGCATTTTTTACACTACTGTAGTATAAAAAAGCTCTTATATTATGGGACGGATGGAGTAATTTATTTTACTAGCTTCTTCACTAGACGACTTTGATAAATTAAGCATCCTTCATGCACTGCAACTAAACCACCAGAACACACTCAATGTAATTCTCCTGTGGACAGAATTAACCATTTAGTTACATCTGGTTAATTAATTAAACACATATACCAGTCAAGAGGAGGCCACTGGATTGCAGAAACCACACTTTCATGCAATCACTACCTTGCCCTTCATACTCTCTTGAAGTCTCTTCATTGCTTGTACTGTTGTACATAAGGGTGTCTTGCACAGTGAACAATAGTGTTGCGATGTGCACATGACCTACATCTCAACATAGATTCCTTTTTTGCTTCTGTATTTTTGCCAATGCTCACAATTAAACTGGTCACAACATAGATAGTCCTTTTCTGCAAATCCTTGGACCACACGATCAATAATTCCAATTAGCTGTACAATTGCTTTCCTCAAATGGCTTTAGTTGTGCACACAAGCAGTGCTTCTTGGCAAAAAAAAAAGATTGATTGGGAGTTTCAGAGGGTTACAACTGGGCCCCACTGTGCATGGGCAAAATTGAGACCACGATGCATGCACGTATGGTTTAGATAATTCAGCGACATGTTTTGTGTTATGCATGCATGGGTAGCTGGACGTGTGGGCCGGACAAAAAGAGGCACGCACGCATGGTGGGATCCAGGCACAGCAACTCCAAGATAGACACGTCTCAAATTGTAGTTTCTAAGTTGAATAATGTACAGCTTGAGATACGGAAAATGAAAAGGCGACAGTCAGTATAAACACCCCTTGCTCCCGGACCTCGCGCGCCATGCATGGAAGACCTAAATCCTCAGTCAGCGCT
>NC_041386.1:729710860-729714269 GCF_002162155.2 Triticum dicoccoides
GCTTTGCACCTTGGTGCCAATAGTGGTGATGCGCACGGGTGTCACGTTCCTCTTGGGACCCCGCATTGGTCTCCTCCCTCCCCTCGCACATAGGGATAAAACCTTAGTTCTCTTCGTCAGGCGTGTTGGCGGTGACATTTGGCGTCGTTACCTTCTTTCATAATCAAGTGTGGGTAGTTATCTTCTATGGCAGTGTATCTGATGCGCTTCTTCTCGGTGACACGTTGGCCCGTTTTCACATCTTCATTGTGTCTGGTCAGATTCTTTTTATCAGCTTGTAATGGCTTCCTTAGCACCATGTATAATTTAGCCATATGTTCCATCTATAAAGTTCCGCGAAAGCTTGTTTTGAGTTAAATATTGTAGATTGGCAAACAATGTCACATCCATACATTGTATGGCAATGTCAATTTTATTTCTTAGTTCATATACTCCCTCTGTCCGGAAATACTTGTCATCAAAATTGATAAAAAGGGATGTATGTAGAGCTAATACACATCTAGATACATCCCCTTTTATTCATTTTGATGACAAGTATTTCCGGACGGAGGGAGTAGAAAGTAAACCGCAAAGTTTTCGCAAAATTGCGATGTAACAAGGAAGGCCTGAAAAAACGTTTGTGAACATGTCGAAGTAGCAATTAAGTTACCAAATCTCAATTGATCATATCTACAAGTGGTTCTAGAGTATACGTCTCGTGTGGGATTACAAGCAGCCCTCATCGCACGGAAGAACGCCACCTCGCTAAAAGACTTCTCGGTGTGCACACGGGCACCCATTCAATGTATGTGCTCATTGATCATCGGGCCTTCCTAGTCAATAACCAAATCATTAAATTCTTCCTTAGCCAGATCAAGTTATCGAAAAAGGTCATCAAGATCTTTCAGTTTTCTTGCCCTAGAGGCACGACTTGTTGTAGAACGTGCTTCCGAAGGGGATGCCATCACAAGAGGAAGCTAGCGTCACTAATCTCCATAGGAGATCGATCAGGGACCCAGCAGCGACGAGATCGCAGTGAGGAGTTTAAAACCCTAGCCGCCGCCTCGGGGAGAAGTTTCTTAAGGAGTTGTCTCGGAGAGGTGCTTCCCCTAAGGCAATGTCAAGTTGTGGTGGTCATCTACTACACCATGAGCTTGAACTGATATGATGAGAACATGTATCAGTGAGCGAATATATTGAGGGCGGGGATAATCGTAGTAGTTGAGAAATGCCCATGTGATCCTTTTATGGTAGCATTGATATGCACCCATGAAAGCATTCATCGCATGGTTGTTGCATGCGATGGTATCAAATGGTACGGTAATATACGTGGTAATGTTCCTATTTAAGCATGAGAAGAGGGATGGAACATGGTCATAACTCGCAACAAAGCCATCCTACACAGGTGAGGCCGAGCAAGGCATAAAACTTAGTCGTTGCTAGGTTTGTGCTAACATATACTACATACACATTGTACACAAGTTTTTCCACTTGGCTGGAATAGCTTTTGATGTGCTATGTTTATACAAACATACACCACATGTGTACGCGATAGGCACACGTTTTGAACTATGTTGTTGGAATTGCTTTTGCAGTCTAGCCTTAACATAAAGAGATCATAGGACTTGGAAGTATCAGGATTTCCCACTGAACCACACGACCTCGTCAACGAAGTTGTAGTCACCCGAATTGTTAGCTTGAGAAGGGGTCTTCTCACTAGTATGAAACCCATTATTGGAATATATAGTTAGTGGACGCCGGCGTTATTTTCACAAAATACCAGCGGCACTTGAAAAATTAGAAGCGCCAAATGTATAATTTAGTGATGGCGTTGAAAATAGCAGCAATATTTGTATGATCGGTCCGCGCCGCACTACAAGAGAAAAATATCGGCGGCGTTGACGTACTACATGAATGCCTTATTAATTTACCCACCAAATTTGGCAAAAAATCCCATAATGTTTGAATATATCACTGTATCTAAACATTTGGCACATTCACATGTACGAAATAAAGTTAAACACAATTATATGTCGGACGTGGTGTTTTGGCTCCTAGGTGCATATGCACCCATTGTCGAAATACGCATTTCAAAAAGTTGAAAAATTCGAAACAAAAATCCCACGTGTATATCCAGACATTTTATGTGTGTTCACAAGGTTTCGGTGAAAAACAACATTTTTTATGGATTGTGTAAAAAAGATAAAGAAATGCCTCATGAATAGTTAGAATGAAGCATCAGAAATTGTCTTTTTTACACAAGTCACAAAAAACGTTGTTTTTCACCGAAACCTTGTGACCGCACATAAAATGTCCGAATATACACGTGATATTTTTGTTTCAAATTTTTGAACTTTTCAAAATGTGTATTTCGACAATGGATGCCTATGCAACTAGGAGCCAAAGGCAATTACCGCATATATAACTTATAGTTTAATACATTGATCGACCACCAAAATATATATCGTGCACCGATTTTGATGAAGGCTAGATATTAACTTCGCATCGTCGTCATCCTAGCTTCAAAATGTGCAACAATTAGCTTGACTATATTACACTACTACTCCCTCCGTTCTTAAATATAAGTCTTTGGAGAGATTTCACTATGGACCACATACGAAGCAAAATAAGTGAATCTACACAGAAAATGCATCTATATACATCCGTATATAGTTCATAGTAAAATACCTATAAAGACTTATATTTAGGAACGGAGGGAGTACTAAGCTAGCTAGACGCTCTAGAGCGGTGAAGGAGACCGCAACAGCTCCACGTGCGCGGCCGTTCCGTGTGCCCACGTGCCTAGAGCGTGTGGCCGGAGTGGTAGCGAATGGAGGCCGCCGTAGAGGTAGCCATGGTCACCGTCCGCAGCCGCATCGAGCTCGGACTGGGCAATACCCGCCTCGAGCATGACCACCTCCTCCGCGTTCGAGCGGGCGTAGATGAAGCTGGCGGCGCCCGGAGCCAGCAGTAGGATGAAGGGCGCAAACTCCACATCGGAGCATGCTATCACAATACATGGCCTCCTTACCCTCCTTGCTCTGCGGCACGTGCAATGGAGGCAGCGGAGGTGGGAGCACCACTTGGGCTAGGTGATAGGCCGGCTGGCCAACGGTAAATCTGGCCACCAACATCTCGTCGGTGGCCCAAGGCGGGGTGACGACAAACAAAGTGTGAACTCGAGGTCGATGGTGCGTGGTAGGCCTTGAGCTACTACACGTCATAGGTGGTTACGACGGGAAGGCCCAGCTGCGCGGATGATCGAGCCAAGCATCGGGGGGTGCACGACGGTGGAGGCACGGAAATCATCGGATCTGTGCCGCGGCGGAGGGGGTTGTCGACCATCCAGAGGAGCTACGCTGTGCACATTCGAGCAAGGCGACGGTGACGGGCGGGGTCATTGCGGCCGCCCATTTCAGCGTTCATGATG
>NC_041386.1:729714860-729715551 GCF_002162155.2 Triticum dicoccoides
CCGAGAGGGGCGAGGGAGTGAGAGTGTGAGTGAGAAAGAGGAGGGGGTTTGACTATTTAATATACAAGAGGTCCACATAGCAGTGACAAAGAGATGGGAGATCAGTGATGGATCGGTCAAACATGTTCGAGAAGCTAGTGGCATGGACTGGGGCTCACATGCCTGTAACGACACGTGTTGCGGTGCCGGTGTTTCCACCCGACGCCGCTAGTAGTGCACGAAAGTCTTAATTGAATAATAAAGTAATATCGGATAAAGATAAGTCTTATGTTAAAGGCTATCATGCATGCGAATATCTATCATCTACAATAACATGGAACTCCAAATGCCTTGCATTTAAATATCAGACTTTCCAGCTTTGGATTGCCTTTGTTAATAAAAAAACATCAGTTTTCTTTGCACTGTACAACGCAAACTCAATGCAGCACGCTCAAAATTTAACAAAACTCCATAGAGATCATAGTAACACAACATGGAAATATTTATCAATTATTGACTTCACTTAAATTTTCCAAAATTTAGATTAATACTAGTGAAAATATATCAGTGTGTTTTGATTCACACCAAGGCCGGTGATAGCTGTTCTCCTCTTATATGTCTTTCCCACTTCAATATGTATTTTTTATATTTCAACTTTTATATGTATTTCCTATTTTAATATGTATTTTTTATGTTTCAAGTTTTATGTGAA
>NC_041386.1:729715784-729719257 GCF_002162155.2 Triticum dicoccoides
TTAAGTAGGATAATAAAACCGATCCAACCCCAAGGGTTTCTCCGGCCCCCAAATCTTCCGCTCCCCTCCCCGCCGATCCAAGGCACCATCGCCCCTGTTGATGACTCAGCGACATAGTGTCGGCCTCTCTTCTCCCCACTCGATCTATGACGATGTCATGCTCGTGGCCTACCGACTGTCGTTACACAGCTGCTCCTCCTCGTCCACCAATGCCGGCCTCACATCAGACGCACAAAGTCTGGAAAACAACGCGGCCGACGCTCGTGCTCTCTTTCGCCGCCCGCTGGTTGAGCCTAACGGCCGACGACCTTGCATCATAGCCTCATCCACCACCGCCAAAGTAGGCCTCTTCCTCCGGCCCTGACGGCTCTACGGCTCCCTCTGTCACCTTGCGTGCCACTACCCGTTGGCTCCCGGCATGGCAACTTTCTGGTGCAATGCACTCTAGTCAGATATTTACTCAAAGTCAGGATTCTAAGTCTAGATTTATTAAAATTTAATATTTTGTATATGGGCAACAATTTTATATGGTCTCTATAGAGTTTCTAATACCAAATTTAGAGAAAAACAATTAAAATACTTAGGACAAATAGGAGTTTTTTTTTGCGAATAAACTTCCAATCTATTCATCTTCAATCATGGCAGTGCAACGAACATCAGAAATAAAAATTACATCCAGATCCGTAGACCACCTAGCGACGACTACAAGCACTGAGCGAGCCGAAGGCGCGCCACCGTCATCACCCCTCCATCGCCGGAGTCGGGCAAAACTTGTTGTAGTAGACAGTAGGGAAGTCGTCGTGATAAGGCCCCATAGGACCAGCGCACCAGAACAGCAACCGGCGCCGATGAAGAATAACGTAGGTTGGAAGGATTCAACCCGAAAACACACGAACGTAGACGAACAACGACGAGATCTGAGCAAATCCATCAAAGATAGATCCACCGGAGACACACCTCCGCACGCCCACCAACGATGCTAGATGCACCGCCGGAACGGGGGCTAGGCAAGGAGACCTTTATTCCATCTTCAGGGAGCCGCCACCGTTTCTCCTTCCTAAGCATGACACAAACCCTAACAAGACAGGAAAACACGACTGAAAACGGAGCCCTCCCGCCGACCCTTGGCAGGATCCACCGCGCCACCGAAGACGAGGCGGACCTGCGGCGGCGTCGGCGAGAGGCAGAAACCCTAGCTTTCTTTCTTGGAGGAGAAGGAGCGACTTGGCGGCTGTATGTAAGGAACGACACATAGGAAGTTTTGTTAGACATATATACAAGTAATTTCGTTCTTCTGTTTGATAGTATAGCTGATCACTTTATTTTATTCATGTTACTTTTCAATTCTGTCAACACGAATGCATGCAGCAAACGGATGGCGCGTGCCCCTGGTGTGGCGAAAATAGGTTAGGTGCGTGTGACAAATTGGTTATCCACTCTAGTGAAACCTTCATTTTCGGAGAACTTCCTAACGAGGATGGTCCGTTCTTTGATCTCGATTCAACATGTTCTTTGGTTGATGAGTATATACACTTGCACAAAAACTTAATTAACTTCTTGTTTATTTTATTGCGCTTAGGAATGACTTCCTTCAGAAGGCGAACGTGCGCATCGATGAGGAGATAACATTAAAGGTACAGATGGCCACGTACAAAAATGACGCACCCTTGGACCTTCTTGTCACCAAGGAGGCGGACCGAACCTTTTTTAGTGGCCCTAGTTGGAGAGAGCTTGCAGCAGAATGGAGTATGGAAGCTGGGAAGACGCTCGTGATGGTTATTAAAGGAGATGATGACGCTGACATCTGGGTGTGGTATAACAGCCCAGAATAACTATGGTTCTACGTGTTGATTCCTCGTGGCCATGCATCATGCATGCTAGCTTTCTCGTATTAGTGCTTCAACAAACATATTACTCCCTCCGTCTAGGTGTGTAAGTCACCTTACGTTGCGCATTGTGACCAAGATGGAGGGGGAAACGAGAGAACTTAATGTGTTTTTGCTAATTAATAACAATGCATGCAATGAACTGACTAATGCATGTCGTGTTTGGTAGTCTCAAATCATTTAAAGCATGCATGGCCCACATCTCTTATTGGTTCATATGTCACGAAACAATAAACGAGATGAGAGTTAATGTACCGCGCCTAAGTGTTTTGGGATTATTTGGTTTTTGTAAGATGACTTAGGCTAGTCATAGTGGAGAGTGACATATACTAGTATCATGCATATGATACTAGTGTATGATACTATATCTATAATGCATAGTAACATAAAGTAGTATCATAGATGGTCTCATTTATTGCCATGCATGACACATAGTAGCATAACATTTATTATGTTACAATATCTACCTATGTTACTATTACACTCTCTCTCTTCTTTAATTTACTGCCACATAAGCATGTTTGTGAGTCCCAAGTATATGATACTAGTTATGTTACCCCCACTATGGCCAGCCTTACACACCTAGATGGAGGGAGTATTTAAGTTTATGTAGGTAACTGTGCAATACTGTATCTTACAGTTATGTTAAATGTAGTCAAACATAACTAGCACAAATGCCCGAGCGTTGCAACGGGAGAAAATAGCAATTCTGCCGTGGTTGGCTGGGTTGAGAAGCCATGACACCAAACAATAGTGGCGATGACAAAAAAAATCGCATCTGTTCAGTATCACGACATGGAGATTCGGAATAAATTTATTTGATTGGCAATGTTTTTTATGATAAACTTTTTTTTCTATTTGTAAAAGTCATGAGAATATAAAAGGATCACAAGCAGGAAAAAAAATGTCAATGTCTTGCATTTCAACACTAAATAAAATGACGGAAATTTAGTAAGAATCATACGTACAAACATAACATAAATTTATTAAAAATCACATGTGCACCCCTGGCGTTGTCGATTAATGCTGATGGGCGCACACGTTCTTCTTTACTGGTACTCCCTCCGTCCGAAAATACTTGTCATCAAAATGAACAAAAATGGATGTATTTAGAATTAAAATACATCTAGATACATCCTCTTTTATTTATTTTGATGATAAGTATTTTCGGACGGAGGGAGTATGAGTTAATTTCTTACTTGAATTATGCATCCAGTAGTTGATGTGATTGCCCAATCGATAGTGCAAAGTCACCATGTCTGCTTTAAATTGCCCAATTTATGGTGTGCAACGTCTTCCACGAGCCACAACCAGCAAATGCAAGCATACCTCAGGATCTCGTTTAATTGGTAGAGCAAACAGCCAACCCAAACCAACGCCAGTCATACACATCCCATATTCCCATGAGCGCCCCCGCAGGGAAAGGAGAGCATGGTAAACTCTTTGACTTGCAGCCGCAAACCACACCATGACCTCTCACAGACCAACCCAACCGCTTTCTTTCTTCTTTTTTGACGTGCAGCCACACCATCCGGATCAACATCTTATATCCGTTTAATTGGTAGAGCAAACAGCCAACCCAACCCA
>NC_041386.1:729719995-729721160 GCF_002162155.2 Triticum dicoccoides
TTCTTCTTTTTTGACGTGCAGCCACACCACCGGGATCAACATCTTATATCCGTTTAATTGGTAGAGCAAACAGCCAACCCAACCCAACGCCAGTCATACACATCCCATATTCCCATGAGCGGCCCCGTAGAGAAAGGAGAGCATGGTAAATCTTTGACTTGCAGCCACAAACCACACCATGACCTCCCACAGACCAACCCAACCGTTTTCTTTCTTCTTTTTTGACGTGCAGCCACACCACCGGGATCAACATCTTATATCCGTTTATTTATTCTTGAGTCTGTTTGTTGATTCTCGTACGCTGATGCTGCCTCGCGGACTGCAGCGCCTGGTCGACCCTGGCGGCGTACGATGCCCGGACACGGGCTCCAGTTTCCTCCTTTCATAGTATTTACACATCCATCCTTGATCCACATTTAATCGAAGGCATCTATCATGAACCCTGATCCAACTCTGCATCTTCTATGCACATCAATTCGGCACACAAATGTTCAAGATGATGATGAATGAATTTACCCAGTAGAAAACAACAACATTCACTAATCCTTCTAATAAGAAAAAGAGCATCCAAGTTCGACCTTAAAAACCTGATGCGACAGCACGATCTCTTGGAAATATTATCAATATTGAGTTAACCCTAGGTTCCATTGTTCTATTGCATTGCATTGCAGGTTATTTTACTTTGTATGGTGGACACGTACTACCTAAAGTTGGGCCAGCAGTGGGGGCCACACCTGGAGCTGTTGCAGCTCCTAATAACGACGTCGACAAGCATGCAGTCCCCAGAGGGCGGGCGTTTGATGGACGTTGGTATGGATAATGCGCCAAAGATTGAACAGTAGGCAGCATCGGGAGGCCATCTTATAAGTGCGTCGCTGCTGCCGCATATCTTGAAATTCAGTGAAAACAACAACAATGAAGTTTGTGTCGTGAAACACCTCCCGGCCAAATTGTTTCTGAAAGAAGTAAATTAACAGAAATCTTGCCAACCAGCACAACGGTCTCACCTGCCGTTAGAGCGAAACGAAGAGAAACCAAATCATATCTAACTAACCCATCTTTAGCCCAAGAGGAGAGGCGGGGAGAGCGTGCTTCCACCTTCCAACACGACACCAGCAGTCCGTGAGGTAGAGGAGCGCTTAGTCTAGCATGGTGCTGTTGGCGG
>NC_041386.1:729721428-729727927 GCF_002162155.2 Triticum dicoccoides
AACAATTAGAGAACTTAATTAGAGGAAAAATTGGGGATAATCAGAAGTTATGTTCATTGCATTATGCCGGAGACTCCATCTTTACTATAAAACATAGCATGGCTATTAAACTTTATGAGAGAATAGTTTCATTTCAAGACACCATGTTTATGTGAGATCATGCATTGGAAATATTTGGTTCAAAGATTCCAATGCAAAGAATATTGAGGGTTGCTTGGAAACTATTTCCCTCGTATCCATGTTGTCTACAACAAAGAACGCTAGGAGTTAGTCCGTGCTTCGAGTTACCAAAGCAAAATACATTAATCTCTGCAGTTAGACGGGCAGCAAGTTGCAAAAAAATATTATTGACAAGAAAATAAATTTACCTCTTCATTGACACCACCAAAAAATAGATTATAGCCATCCAAAAAATAGCCATGCAAAAATGTAATGTTGAGCTACCATATTATAAACCAATAGAACCAATACTAATAGCACTACCTTCCCTTGAGCCCGTTTGCACACGAATTGTAACAACAGCAGTTAGCTTTACCAGCAGAGAAAGAAAATACTTTGGTATTAACGGGAGGGAGGAACTTCTTGTAGTATATAATCTAAAATACTAAAAGGGAACTGCTTTGCTTTATGCGTTTCCAATTAAATTATCGCATGTGCTGTTGGTGCTGCGTTCCATGCAAGTAAAGACCTGCTTGTCGTCTGCTTTAGTACGTATATGCATGCAATCGTCATGTCTGGAGTTCAATACGTCTGCATCTGCATGCACTGCGGTTGATCGGACACTCGGATGGCGTCCCAGTGCTTGAAGTTGGGAAGGGGCGAGGCGGGGTGGACGCGTCCTGTTCGCGGCGGCCACTTCAGTATGGTGGAAGACGGCGACAGTGGGAGACGACGCGATCTGGCAGAGGAGGCCACGGCGGCAGCGGCGGCGGCTGTGACGCGAAGGAAGACGGCGCGATCAAGTGACGGCTTTCAGGGTTAGAGCAACTCCAACGGGCCGACCCAAACATACGGCGATTTCGTTCGCTTTTTGTCCGTTTGAGTCGGCCAGACGGACACGGATACCCGCTTTCGCATTTGGATCGGCGCGTGGGTCCAACGCTGACCTAAGACCCATTTTGACGGCGTCAAAAAAAAATAAACGCATGCATATTAAAAAATAAAAACAACATTTTAAACATTAAAGCCGGTCACGAAGGCCGGCGACAGTCCACGCGTCCACATTTGCATTAAAAACAACAGCCTAATAAACTACGAGGTGGCGCGCTGTCCTAGGCATCGTCGTCGTCGTCCTCGGGGTCCGTGAGCAGCGCCCGTCGGCGCCGCACCTCCTCCGCGTGAGCACGAGTCGACCGCGGCGCCGGCGGCACTGGGACCTATCTGGATCCAGATGCCAGTCATGCGGCAGCATCACGTCCGGATATGGCAGAGGCTGCCGGTTCTGCCAGTGCCACTCCGCCTGGTGCACTGGCACGTTGACGCGCTGCCTCTGCCGGCGAGGCGCCGGCGCCGGCGGAGGTGGGAAGAACTCGGCGGGGAAAGGGGTGGCGGGTGACTTGCCCTTGGCCTTGCTGCCGCTGGCGCCGGAGAAGAGGTCCATCTCGCTGTGGTTGTGGTTGCTAGGGTTTGCCAGCGACGAGGGAGCAAAGGTGGGCAGATGTGGACGGCGAGTTTGGATGAGGACGGCCCCGCCGCACGGTCGGCTTAAAAAAGGACGAGCGTCGTCGCTGACGCGTGGGTCCATCGTCATAAATTAAGCTGACCGCGTGGGCAGCGGGTAGTTGGACGGCTGCCATCTGGGGGCGCGGCGGATAGCGAGAAGGCGCGCGAAGCGTCCGTTCGGCGTCCGCGCCGACGCATTTGGGGCGCAAATTTGGGCCGCAAATGCGTCGGCATGAACATGACGCGGACGTGATTTGGGTTTGGGTCGGCGCGTTGGGCCGCCACTTTTGTCCGCGCCGACCCAAACGGATGCAGCCGGACTTTTCAATCGTACCATCAGGTCTAAGCTTCTTCTTGAACACCCACTTACATCCTACAGGTTTGCACCCATAAGGACGGTCAGTGATCTCCCAAGTTCCGTTAGCTAAGAGGGAATCCATCTCGCTACGAACAGCTTCCTTCCAGTAGTCAGCATCAGGAGATGCATAGGCTTCTAAAATAGTCCTGGGTGTGTCATCCACAAGGTACACAATGAAATCATCACCAAAGGACTCTGCAGTCCTATGCCTCTTACTTCTTACAGGAGTTTTATTGTCACCCTCAACAGGATTCTCAACGTGTTCCATCGCAATGGTGGGTTCAGGAATTACAGTGAGTTCCTCACTAGATGGAGTAGGTATCTCGTGATTTGATGAACTTGACATATCCTTCATAGGAAATATGTCCTCAAAGAAAGTTGCATCATAGACTCCATAATAGTACCAACATGCATGCCGGATACCTCAGATTTTATTATCAAAAATCTATAGCCAATGCTATGAAAAGCATAGCCCAGGAGAACACAATCCATGGTTTTCGGTCCAAGCTTGCGCTTCTTGGGAATTGGTATATTGACTTTCGCCAAACAACCCCAAGAACATAGGTAAGAGAGTTTCAACCTTTTCCTTTCCCATTCCTCAAATGGAATCATGGTCTTATGCTTTGTGGCAACTCGGTTTAGGACATGATACACGGTCATTAGCGCCTCCCCCACCTTTCATTGGAAAGACCCGATGTGTCTAACATGGCGTTAACCAAATCAGTTAGAGTTCGGTTCTTTCTTTCGGCCACCCCATTAGACTGAGGTGAGTAGGGAGGCGTCCTCTCATGGATTATACCATGTTCCGCACAAAACAGATCAAATTCATTGGAAAAATACTCTCCACCACGATCGGACCTGAGCCGTTTAATTTTTTGATCAAGTTGGTTCTCTGCCTCAGCTTTATAGTTTTTGAAGAAAGTTAAAGCCTCATCTTTTGATTTCAGAAGATACACATAACAATATCTAGTGGAGTCATCAATCAACATCATGAAATATCTCTTTCCACCTTTTGTTAACATGCCATTCATCTCACAAAGATCAGAATGTATAAGCTCTAGTGGCGCCAAGTCTCTTGCCTATGCAGTCTTATGGGACTTGCGAGGTTGTTTAGCTTGCACACATACTTGGCACTTAGAGCCTTTCACAGTAGAGATTTTCGGAATTAAATTCATATTGGCTAGCCGCGTCATGCAACCAGAGTTAATATGACAAACTCGTGAATGCCAAATATCCGACTCATTATTGTGGCAAACATTATTAATAACTTTAGTGCAAATATCTGACAAAGATAGGCGGAACAAGCCTCCGCACTCATAGCCTTTTCCAACAAATTGTCCACACTTGGAAATTACAACTTTATTGGACTCAAAAACCAACTTAAAACCATCTCGACATAAACGGGAACCACTAACGAGATTTTTATTGATGGACGACACATGATGAATGTTCTTCAGATGCACGGTCTTTTCCAAAGTAAACTTCAGATCGACCGTACCAACACCTCGAACGATGGCATGTGACCCATTCCCCATCAGCACGGGAGAAGTCCCTGTGGCCCTGATTCCTTCATATCAGTATCACCGATGACAACGTTAGCGGACTTGCCGCCCTTCTCATGTTCGCGCTCCTCAAAGCAGTTAGGACACTTCGGAGCCCAATGATTAGGATCACTGCAGACATGGCAAAGTCCCTTCCCCTTCTTATGAGAATTCTTCTTGAAGTTGGTAGAATGTGATGGACTGTTCTTTGTATCCAACTTGCCTTTCCCCTGAGTTTTGTTCTTGTTGTTTTTGAACTTATTGGGCTGGAATCTCTTCTTCTATACCATGTGGGCACTAGAAGCTCCCTCGGCAACTCGAGCACGTGTGTCCTTTGCTCTCGCCTTCTCTTCAACATTAAGAGTACCAATGAGATCCGCAACGGAAAACTCCTGTCTCTTGTGTTTCAGGGAAGTAGCAAAATTGTTCCATGAAGGTGGAAGCTTGGCAATAATGCCTCCGGCAACAAATTTGTCCGGCAACACACACTTGAAGTGCTCAAGTTCTTTTCCGAGTGACTGTATCTCATGAGCCCGCTGTACAACAGAGCGCTCATCAGTCATCTTGTAGTCATAGAATTGCTCCATGACGTACAACTCGCTACCGGCGTCCGAGGCACCAAACTTGGCCTCGAGCGCAGCCCACATGTCCTTGCCGTTGTCAAACGACATATACGAATCCATAATGGAATCATCAAGAACACCCAGAAGAGCGCCTTTAAAGGGAGTATCGATCTTCTCAAAAGCTTCCAGCTATGCTGGATTAAGATCGCCCTCAGGCTTGCCCCTTAGTGGCGTCATAGCAGCCGATGGTCTGAAACCAGTAGACTGCACTCGTGCGCCCTCTCTTATATTGCGCCCCCTTAAAGGCAGGCGGCTTCAGATGCGCAGCAAAACCACTCGGAGTAGATTGCCTATAATCAGGTTTTTGGATTGTTGTAAATATGAGCAAATTACTACGAGATTTAATCCGAATAAACAGAAAATAAATCATGACTACAATACAGAGATTGAACTAATCATGCGAACTAGCATATCAGATGAACAGATCACATCTAGGGCACATACTAGAAACATGAATTCTACCACGATCTCGAACAGGAAAGATAGAATCACATACGATGCAGCGGGAGCAGCACCGCCGGCGTTGACGTTGTCGCCCATGTCGTCGAGGATGAGGTCGCTGAGGTCGGGGAAGAAGTCGTCGTTCACGAAGTCGTCGCTGCCAGCAGTCGCGCGAGTGCGCTCCCCAAAGACCTGATCGCCCCTCTCCCGGACAGGATCACGAGAGGCGGAGTTCCGGAGGCCTGCTGTCCTTTCTCCCGGTGCACGCCGAAAGGAGAGATGGAGGAGGCTTGCTTGGCGGCACAATGATCTGAAACGGTGGTGAGAAACCATACGAAGCGGCGCCGGCTAGGGTAGACGTCTGCTGACTATATAGTGCGGGCCGGGTAGGTAGTCGGAGTAAACCCTACGTCTGAGTCATCATGATCCAAAAAAATCTGAAACGGTTCAGTAATTAACGCGTCTGTTAATTATTAATTAATGACTCATTAATTTTTCAGGAGGAGCGCGTGTAGGTCTCCTCTTCTCATGCTCATAAAAGTGGTAGAAGAGCTCACCTTATAAAGAGGTGCAACTCTCTCTCAACTTATGAGGTGGGGCTAAACTTTAGCCTCACTCACTCCACTCACATGTGTGCATGAATGGGCCAAGAGAATTTTAAAATTTTAGTTGGGCTTTGGGCCAAAGGCCTACTAGCAAATTCCAACAGGCGGCTGTGACGCGAAGAAAGAAGACACACGCGAGGAAAGAGATGGGCTTAGATGGCGGCGGCGAAGGCGAAGTCGTCCTAGGCAATACGTGATGTTTCCATAAAAAAAGGGCAATATGTGGTGTTTTTGGGGGAATATATGCTGTACGTGATTTATGCGATCGCTTCGTCCTATCTAATGTGTTATTGATGCGATCGCTTCGTCCGATCTAATGTGTTATTGATGCAATCGCTCATTGATTGGCTATGACTGCTCTTGCCGGATTTTAAAGCTTTACAAACAAACATGGAAGGGAAGCTGGGACGTGTGGCAGGAGAAAAACCTGTGACGTGTGACGAAGGAGGAGAGGGGATCACGTGGGAGTGAAACGGGAGCTTTATACCCACACGGACACGGTTAAATCTCAGTCGTTAGATTGTAAAATAGTACCATCTCGGATGTAGAAAAATAATATAGGTGAAAAAAAACTGACCACGGGAAGAAGCGTATTATGATGGTAAACCCGACAAAGTCAACCCGTGCTTTCTTATTAGGTAAAGATAAAGATTAATTCTATGTAACTGTGCTATATGGTATTGTACATAAAGCGCATCTGATATTTGTACTACTGATCTGTGTAAGCACATCTGATATTTGTACTACTGATCTTATATTTAAGTGTATGTAGTTAACTGATTTGTTTTTGCTTAACTGCAAAACAAAGTCCTTGTAGTATCTATCGCCAAAAAAAAAAGGTCCTTGTAGTATAGTCACGAGTATTCCCACCTGTTATGACGGTGACACGGGTATAAGATCCACGTCGATGGCGCTTTTTTAATTTTATTTTCTTTAAAATGTACTCTGTTTTCTTCTTCTTCTTAAATTTGACGCATTTTAGCCACGTTTGTAGAGTCAGTGACACAGAAATAAACAACAAATTACTCAACAATCATCACAATCTGTAGAGTCAGTGACACAGAAGAAAGATGAGTAACTTGAGTTGCCACGTTTCCCAGCAGCAGTACTAGCATGAGTCACTTCAGCCTACATCCACAACTGACCTTCCCTTCCCTTGCAAGCCTGCACAAATGGCATCACCACCTAACCTAACCTAGCTGCCTTTCAAACAAGCTAATCACCATCATCCATGTGTCCTGCTTGTGACAAAAACCTTTCCTTTTTTCT
>NC_041386.1:729728438-729733054 GCF_002162155.2 Triticum dicoccoides
CAACTGTGGCAAGTTGCTGCTTGCTAAATTGGCTACATGCCTACTGTCTTTGTGCTAAGCTGGTCACATACCTATTGTCTTTGTATACAAATCAGGGCGAAGAACAGGATTTGGTCTCATCAGGACCAGATTTTGAAGCCACATTTCTCATTGGCTACATGCAGCTTGATGGATTATACTACATTTCGTGATCCGCGGGTCGCATCCGTGTTGTGCGCATACGCTAGTAGGGCTTAGGTACTGATGTACTAGCAGATTCAGATGATAAAATTCTGTCACCAGTGGACGCACTTCTCTAGACTCCAGTGATCTGAGTCTAGCAAACAATTAACCATGCGTAAACTACTGGCGGTTGAAGATTCAACTCCATAATCCCCTGTACTCAAGATTAAGCAAGTAGTTAGCATTGTCAAGGACTGATAATTACAAGACATATTAAATAGCTGAAGATCGAAGACCAGATTTCGTTTCATACACTGTTGGCTGTTGGCAATCTTTGGACGGCAGGTGATTGCTTGTGCCTGTTTTTCAGGTGCAGACACAGACACACAGGTTCAGGGTTGAATTCCTTCCATGCTATTTATAAACAATTCCTGCTGTCATTAGCACAGACATGTTCTTAAACGAACTGGTAACTAAAAAGGGTTCAATCTCAGCAGCAAAGTGAAACTTGTACAAACGGCAACATGGTCCCCTTTCTCGTATCTAACTGGATTAGATTAATGCAACAAAGTAAGATGGATTGCACAAGTTTTCGTGTCGCGGCTCTTGTCGGGCTTATTTCTACGACATGACACCGCGGACACCATATGCATTGAAATAAGTCCTTACCTGAAACCCGAGGTAATTGCTGATATATATTTTTCAGCAAATATAATGACAGATTGGTTTTTACTGGTATACGATGCCTTCACATCCGAATACCAAAATTTTCTGTTTATGTAACTTATGACATTAACGAGAAGAGCAAGTCGGCCGAGGCCCGGAGCATCAAATTCAGCCTTGATATAGTCTTTGTCAACTCACCCAAATTATCACCATATCATACTATTGGAGCCTTTCTACACGTCTGCTATTAGGACAGTGAACCTATTGACTTGAGAAAGCCTAGGCCAATAGGCCTAGCTTAGCATTGGTTAATACAACCACGTCTTGCAAGTAGACTGCTAAGTTTAAGTATTCTTTACGTAGATCGATGCCCAAACTGCGATCAATCCAGGTCCAGGTTGTTAATACAACGTCTAGAATAATCGCGGGGATACAAGTGAAGTAGTACAAACTTCGACACAATCCTCACCAAACTGCAACAACTACATGCCTAACAGTTACATGCGATGAGCAATTGGATTAGGCCAAGATTTGGTCCCATTTCTTTATCAGATTCTGTTCACTAACTATACTATAATATATTATTAATCAATGGATGCAGACCACGGCATGTCGATCATGTTGTTAATTCTTATTGATTCAGTCAAACAAAAATTTGAGGAATTTTCCGATAATTTTTAAGCAATGTAGTATCATATGAAGGACGTGAGAACAGTCTCTTCACGCATGTTAAGGTTTCATCAGACTAAGTTAAGACCCTAGTTAACCGGTAGACCCCACAAGGCTGTCTGGATGTGTAAACATTTAAGCTTGACTTATCCGTTCGGATCGTTGTTTACTCGTCAACTGGACAACATTTGAAGTTTGAATGGTTATATTACAATGAAGAGAACACATTAAAGGTGACAAAAAACTTCCTTTCTCTGCCATCTTCAAGCTTCATATGTGACCCAGTACTCCTTAGTAAGTATGTTGTGTATTGTCCTCAGCATGATACCAAAATTCAGCAAGAACGTATCTTTCCATATTATGCATATGTTGATTTTTGTTATGACTTTGAATAGACTAAATTAACTAACCAATTACAGAACAAGAGAGAAGAGCCAAAAGATAGGAACTACATTCCTCAGAAAATGATAGACATTATTAGTTAACTCTGTGAATGACGACGTACATAACTGGGAAGTCCTTATGTCATTTTGCAACACCGTTGCTTCCATTGATACACAATAATGATGAGCTGCAAAGGATTGCCTCCTTATATAAACACATAGTCATATAAGATGTCCATATAAGATTTCTTCTTAGAATAACTTACTCTTCAGTCGAGGCTGTCGCGCGCGTCAGGAAAGAAGAATTGGCAAGAGGTATATGACGAGATGTTTGCACTGCCTTTTAATTAAGTTCTCCCTCTGATTAGCTCAAGCATATCTAACTTATTCTATGAACTGTGGACTATTCACCATTGTGTAGGAGCCAGGATGACGTGTCATTGGCAATTAGAAATTTTTGTAGTGTTAGGGTATTGGGCCATATTTGGAGATTCTACACTGACATACGCATGCTAAAATCGTATATATTGAAGTAACTATGCAATAGCATTCATATTCATTATGTCACTCTCCTGTACTATAAATCAAAGTTGCAGAAAACGATATATTGGCGTCTCAACGCTACTAACAGGCAAAAAACAACCATTGTCTTCTGTCCTAGTAGCTAGATGCCTAGTCAGATACTTATATATCTGAATTCTACAGTGGGATGCTTGCCAATTCATCCATTAGCTAGAGATATTTTTTTTGAAACTATCATGTTTTTTGTAGCAAATTTCAAAACTATATGACTCAACGCATAAAAATCAAATATATGACCCCGTCAGCCTCCTGTTGGCCCAAGATGAGCTTTTCGGCCAACTCCAGGCCGAAGTAGAGTCTTCGGTCTACTTGCCGCCAAAGAGTGGTGGAACAGGGCCGAAGCACACTCTTTGGTCATCTGTAGGCTGAAGAGTCCTCTGGGACCCATCTCTTCACGTAAATGCTAGGACGAAGTTGCATGGGTCCCAAAGGACTCTTCGGCCTACAGATGACCAAAGAGTACTCTTCGGGCTACAGATGACCAAAGAGTGCTCTTCGGCCCTGTTCCACCACTCTTCGGCCGCATGTAGACCGAAGACTCTACTTCGGCTTGGAGTTGGCCAAAAAGCTCATCTTCGGCCAGAAGGAGGCCGATGGGGTCATAGATTCGATTTTTATGCATCAGGACGTATAGTTTCCGAATTTGCTATAAAAATCATCATAGTTTCAAAAAACAAATCTTAGCTAGAGTACTTGCAGAACCTATCAGAATGAAAACTAAGCTTTTCTTCCTGTCACATCTACTCACACATTATCGAACATACAAAAATATGCTATCTATTTTCAGTTATTGACATTTGCACATATTGCCAGTGACCGGTAGAGACATATTAGTTTTTCTTGGTGTCAGAAACCGGAGTTTCACAAGTTCAGTTCAGTGATTGCATCGGACCGAATCTTCTTCTTTTTTTTAGAACCAAAGGAAACAATTTAAGAAACCAGGTTTGCTGAAGGGAAAAGTCTTATTGATTGACCAATCAGTTAGTCTTGTCCATGCAGCAATTCTAATGTAAACTAGTTCAATAAGCCCTCTGACAGTGACAGTGGTTGTGTCGTGATGGCGAAGAAGACAAAGAGACCTGACAAGACCATTGATATATGCATATCTCCATATTAGCATATCATGATTTTAGTATGCATGGCTTGTTCATACCGACTGACAAGAGCACATTTGTGATTTAAGTATGCATGGCTGATGGCTTGTTCATACCGACTGAAGGCTGCAGGCTGCAATAAGATGAACCTGAAGCTTCTACATAAGAGCATGCGTGTGTGGGTGTTGATCCACCCAGCATAACCGATTTGGTTAACCATAATTGGATGGCTGGTGATGGTGAGGTCACATACTCCCATATAATAAGAGGGATAATCTATGAATCTATCTATATCTGTGTTAGTGTTACACTACAATTAAGGATGGTAATTAATTTTCAGAAGTGAAATTAAGCTGTATAGTTAGTGGTTGCGTCTTGTCGGGCTTTTTGTTTTCTTTGGTCGGCATTCTGTATAATATTTATGACACACATTTAGATGCGTGCTCGAGAAAAATAAAGACATGTAGCAAGTGAAAAAATGCGTCTTGTGAATGCTCTTCCTTGCACTTTAGAGTTTTGAAAACACATGGCATGCCTTATCAGAGTATTTTTTTCTTGCATTTCCTTTATCTTATTTATTACTCCTTCCATTCACAAATATAAGATGTTTTGGATAGTTCAATATGAACTACATACAAACTGAAATGAGTGAACAAACACATTAAATGATTAAAACATGTCTATATACTCCTGATTCAGAAACGGATGGAGTACTAAACATGCAAATTAGGTATATGTGCTTTATCGCATTAAGAAAGAAAAGAGAAGAGTTGACCTGATAGGACCGACAAAAGTGTTCAACTATATGTCTGAATTGACAACTCATGGAACTAACTACTCATCTTTTCTGGGGAGAGGACACATACATATTGGATTTGTGTGCCTTCATTTGTCCGTGATGATAGCAATCAAGGTTTGACAGGAAGCTTCCAATGAGCAAGGTGTGATAGCTATTATATGCACAATTAAAACATCAAAGTGCCCAATTTTGCTGGAACGCGTCTACTCCGTGTGATGTGAGAGATCAAGGTGGTTGCATGTTTGGTAAAAGTTTAACCAA
>NC_041386.1:729733359-729774458 GCF_002162155.2 Triticum dicoccoides
AACCCACATTATATATAATTTATTTTACTTAGAGAAATGAAGTATTTTTCATCCACTGGCACCAAACAACTGGATTCCTATATACCTATCAAAAGGGGCACCACTGGACTGCAGAAACAAAACACTTTCATGCAATCAATGCCCTCAGAAATTCCATTTGGCTCCCGGGCTCAAAAATAATTTTTCAAATGTCAAAAAAATCATGACAAAATTTTTATGTGATCTTAGTCATATACAAATGCTACCTGCAAATTTTGAGGCAAAAAGGTTAAGTATTTTGGCCCGTGCAAAAAAAAAGTTGAAGACAAAATGTCACATAATTTTGTTTCTTTTCACCGGCGATACACTGTTGCTCTGTTTCAAATGAGATTTGTTAAGCATGATTGCGACACTAACACGAACATCGGCAAAAAATTCATTTGATATTTTTTTACATTTTATGAATTTACTGTTCATCCAGGAGCATATGCTCCCAGGAGCCAAAACGCCCCTCCTGCAATGCCCTGCCCTTCATAATCTCTCCATTGCTTGCACATAAGGGTGTCTTGCATTATACAGTGATCAACAATTTTGTGATGTGCACCTGACCTACATGTCAAGTTGTCAGCATAGATTCCTTTTTTGCTTCTGTATTTTTGCCAGTGCCCACAATTAAACTGGTCACAACATAGATAATCCTTTTCTGCAAATCCTAAGACCACAAGATGAATAATTCCAATTAGATGTACAATTGCTTTCGTCAAATGGCTTTAGTTTGTGTACACAAATAGTACTTCTTGGCTCAACACAGGCGATTGACTAGGAGTTGCAGAGGGTTACAATTGGACCCCACTGTACATGGTCCAAACTGAGACCACGAGGCATGCACGTATGGTTTATAGATAATTCAACGACATGCACTTGAGCATTGTAAAATGTGTTGTGTCCAACCACTGTCTAATCAACTTTTGACAGGGCTTCCAATTAAGTGATTTTAAACGTGAGTAGGGTTAGCTTAGCAATTATGTTTGAAAACTTCACATGTTCATGCATGCATGGGTAGGTGAACGTGTGGGACCAAAAGATGCACGTACGCATGGTGGTGTCTAGGCATATCAACTCCGAGATCGACACTTCACAAATTGCAGTTTCGAAGTTGAATATGATACAGAATCACATAAATTACAAGGGTGTTTAACTATATGTCTAAATGGATAACTATACTAATTATCTGAATGGTTATATATTGCGGATATTATGTTTGGATGGTTGTATATTGTGGATATAATGATTTCTTAGGTATGTTTCTGCTCGCATAGTGACGATTTATTTTCTTTACCATGTTAGTTCTGATGATGCATGCGACCTGAGACAACAAATACAAAGGAAATGTCAAGTTATGGTCATCTACTACATTTTGGGCTTGAACTGATCTGACTAGAACATTTATCGTGAGCTAATGTATTGAGGGAGGGGATAATCTTAGTAGTTCACAAATGCCCATATGCTTCTTTTATGATAGTATTGAAATGCATGCATGAAAGAATTCATCACATGGTTGTTGCATCATATTCTATCAAATGGTACGGCAATGTACGTGATAGCATTCCTATTTAACCATGAGAAGAGAGATGGAAATAACTCACAAGAAGGCCATCCTGCATATCTGAGACCAAGCAAGGCGTAAAGCTAAGTCATTGGTAGGTTCATACTTGCATGTACACATATGCAATGCACACAAGTTTTGTACTTAGTTAGAACAACCTTTGATATGATAGGTTTATACCAACATACATCATATGTGTATGCAATGGACAGAAGTGTTTCACTTAGATGGAAATTGCTTTTGCAATGTAGCTGAAAGCCGAAGTCATCCTTGGATTTGGAAGCATCGGAATTTTTGTGAGCACTCCCAGGACATGTGCAGGAATGCATAATTGGCATGTTCATTAGCTTGAGTATGACTCATCATCAAGCTATGGTTGTTGAACCAGGAAACTGGACTGCGCTAGTATCACCATGTGTGTTCTGCAAATGTGCTCAGTCGTTATCAGCACACGCTGCACACCACGGTCCATGGTGGTAGCGCTGCTCATTGTATTTTATTTGGATGAAAGTGAGCTAATCTGAAGATACTTGCTTAACATATGAGTGTTTATTGACTGAAGTGAGCTCAGGTATGAAGATGAAAAATACCCCAGTGACATTTACTCAATGTAAAATGACCTTGTTGATAGCACACAAGTCTAGGAAAAAAGGTCAATTTCTTGGAGTTGGAGGCTACAACTGTTACTTAAAGTGACGTTCATCCAAAATTTGTTGGAGTGTGGTTTTCTGTAGCTCAGGCTACACGGTACCCCTTATCTTTACCATCCATTTCTGCATCGCGGTCCATGCAGACGCATTTGTCATTTTTGTTTCTCTCAAATGACACAAGATATAAACTTCAAATTTTGCATAACAACAATACATTCTAACTACAATCTGGGAAAAAACTTTCAGATTTTTTCATGCATTTTAAATGCTTAAAATAATATTTTAGTCAAACAAAATCTCATTTTCTATATTTATATCGGACCAAAAAATCTGAAAGTTTTTTCACACATTGATGCTCTAATGTTTGTTCGATCCGCAAAGTTTGAAGTTCATATATTGTTTCATTTTAGAGAAACAAAAAAGAGAAATCTGCTTGTCCTAATTTAGTTGGAGAGTACGGATCTCAAAGCAAGGCTTGAGGGTTGAGGATAAGAGGTTCCATGTAGCCTGAGCTACAAAGAAACTTTGTGAAATTTGTTTGAGAGATCTTAGTAAAGAAACCATTGATTAGATACTTCGACCTCTAAGCCTGCACAATTTTCGGGTGAGGCAATTTATCTCTTCATGTAGGGACCAACACAAAGTTACTAGTTGACATGATAATAATCACCAGGTTGTTGTAGTATAGTAAGTATTCCTAAATGTCATGCGGGTGACCCGGATTTGAGCACCAGGGACAACGAGTTTTTTTTAACATACATGAAATGTAGTATTTATTTTCACAACAATTTTCTGCATTTTAGCAAGTAAGTCCGCTCTTTCCATTTCCTCCAACATTTTTCATGTCCCTTTTGCAGATTCATGGACAAAGAACAACCTAATCATTGGCATTATTATAAAAAAATAATCATAAACTTTATTAGTTAGTGACCATCACTCCTGTCTCTATCCCCTAAAACCTTAGTTGCTACTTTCCCGGCAGCAGTACTACCATATGAGCCACTTCAACCTGCATTGTTATTAATGCTTCTGGCCATTAGGCTGCTTCTATCCGAGCAAAGTACGCCCAAGTGATGATACCCCTTCTACATTTTGCTTGATTTTCCCGAGTGACAAATCCCCATCATGTAGGATGGTACTTCGATTCTTGACGAATGTGGGCTTGGGACTCCATATGCTTCCATTGGGTTTTAGGTCACCATGGGCCTACACAGTGGGAGATAACCTCCTCAGCCAAGGGCCCTCGCACAACGTCGGTTTTCGACCTGATGGGCCGGCTTAGGCCCCTAGGTCGTTCCAGGCCACTTTGGGTGGCCCATGATGAAAAACACGAAGATTCTGGAAGACTTGGAGTACAATCCGAAGATACCGTGCCAGTGGACGACTCTACCTCCACCGACATAGCTTGCATTTTGTACACACTCCAATTTGTTATATAGTTGGGGGCCGGGCTCATCGTAGTGATCATACAATGTCTGTATCCTTTACCTATACTATGTATACACTCCAAGCTATATACACAAGCAGGAAGTAGGGTATTATCTCCGGAGAGCCTGAGCCTGGGTAAAACCTTGCCCCTGTTACAATCATACCAAGTCGCCTTGCTAGGATACCCTACCGAGAGATCTGCCGGATTTAGCTCTGACACTATGATTGATTAGGTTTGTTTTGCTCTCATAGTGATGATTTATTATCTTTACCGCGTTCATAGTGATGATGCGTGCGACTTGAGACGGTGAATGCAAGGGCATTATCAAGTTGTGGTCATCTACTACCCTTTGAGCTCGAACTGATATGAACAAAACATATATTAGCGAGCCAATGTTCTCAGGGAGGTGATAATCTTAATAGTTCGGACATATGCCAATGTGCTCCTTTTATCGCGGTATTGAAATGCATGCATGAAAGAATTTATCGCATGGTTGTTGCACCATCTGGTATCAAGTGATACTGTAATGTGTGCGCTAATGTTCCTACTTAATCATGATAAGAGATGTGGAACACGATATCGCTCGCAACAATACCATCCTGCAGCACACACGAGGCAGAGTAAGGTGTAAAGCTTAGTAGCATATACCACATGTGCAATGTACACAAGTTTTTCAACTTAGTTGGAATAGCTTTTGATATGCTAGGTTTATACCAACATAGACTACATGTGTGGACACAAGTTTTGAACATAGTTGTTGGAACTGCTTTTGTAATCTAGCCAGAACCTAAAGACATCATAGGACTAGGAAGCATCAGGATCTCTGACTGCACCATAACTTCGGCTTGGCGAAGTCGCAGTAGTCCCAATTGTCAGTTTGGGAAGGAGTTTTCTTGGGGGTACCGTCATGGAACCGGGACACTTGATTGGGTTAGTACAAAACGTCACCATATGTGTTCTGCACATGCGCTCGATCCTGACCAGCATACCATGCTCCACGGTCTAAAGTTTGCGGTATGTATTAGATTTGGACGACAGTGAGCTAGACTGCCAACATGAACTTAACCATAGGAGAGTTTCTATGGACTAAAGTGAGCTCAAGTATAAAGTTCAAAAGTCTATGCATTTTAGCATATGTGGTTTCGTCCTCAGCTAAGTAAATCCTCTCCCTTTCTGTTTTCTTTGGTCGTTTTGCTGATTCCTGCAGAAAGAACAAACTAATCATTGGCATTATTATTTAACAATCATCACAATCCCTAGAGTCAGTGAAACAGAAGTAATTTGTCACTCCAGTCACCACTTTCCCCGGCAGCGGTACTAGCATCCACAACTGAGCTTCGCTTGCAAGCCTGCACAAATGACATCACCACCTAACCTAACTTAACCATCGTGCAAGCCACCGCCATGGCTACATAGCTAGCCCTTAAATAAGCCAATCATTATCGTCCATGTGTTGGATTGGATCTGAGCACAAGCCTCTCTCATTTTCTCTCTGTCTCCGTGTCCTGCTTGTGACTGGCCAAAGTGACAACACGAACCCCCCTTAAAGAGAGGAAAATAATCAAGGGTGCGTCATGGACCCCCCCTTAAAACCAGCTTACCACTCAAGCTGAGGACTGACATTTTTTTCAGACAAGAACCTTCCTTTTTTCTTCAGAGGTTCAGAAGGGAACCTGCAGGCACTACAGTTGCTAGTCAGCCATGGATATGCATCACTGTCATGCCACTGTTCACTGTTGTGATGCTTTCCCATGCTTCTCAACTATGCCTTTGACCCCCCAATCCACAAACAATTGTGCCAAGTTGCTGCTTGCTAAATTGGCCACATATGCCTACGGCCTTTGTTCTAAGCTGGCTACATGCCTACTATCTTTGTATATAAATCAGGGCAAAGAACAGGATTTGGTCTGTATAGGACCAGATTCTGAAGCCACATTTCTCATTGGCTACGTGTAGCTTGATGGGTTAACCAGATTCTGAGGCCACATTCAAAATCCACATTTTTTGGCCCGCGGGTCGCATCCGTGCCGTGCGCACACGCCAGTAGTGCTGAGGTGTGTAGCAGATTCAGTCGATCAAATTCTGTCTCCAGTAGAAGCACTACACTAGATTCCAGTGATCTGAGCCTAGCAAACAATTAACACTGCGTAAATTAATGGTGGTTTAAGTTTCAACTCCTTAATCCACTGTGCTCATGATTAAGAAAGTTACTCCCTCCGTCCATTATGGGACAGAGGGAGTAGTTAATAGTATCCGGTAATGGTCGGTGATTACCAGACAGATGAAATAACTGAAGATCTAAGACCAGATTCAGTTCCATACACTGTTGCATGTTGGCTATCTTTGGACAGCATGTGATAGCTTGTGCCTGTTTTTCAGGTGCCGACACAGACACACAGGTTCAAGGTTGAATTCCTTCCGTGCTACAGTATTTTGTAAACAACTTCTGCTGCTAATAGCACAGGCATGCTCTTAAAGAAACTGGTTAATAAAAAGGGATCAGTTTCAGCAGCAAAGTCAAACTGATAAAATGCAACATGGTCCGCATTCTCCTAACTAACTGGATTAGATTAATGCAACAAAGTAAGATTGCCCAAGTTTTCGTGTCGCTGCTCTTGTCGGGTTTATTGCTATGGCATGACACCGCGGGCACCATATGCATTGCAATATGTCCTTATTTACATAAACGGATGCATTTTAAATTTTTTATTTATTTATCTGACAACTTACCTGAAACTCAATGTAATTGCAGATATACATTTTTGAGCAAATATAGTTACAAATATGATTTTGACTGGTATATGATGCCTTCACATCCGAGTTCCAAAATTTTATGTTTATATGTAACTGATGACGTTAACGAGAAGAGCAAATCGGTCGAGGGCCAGAGCATCAAATTCAATCTTCATATAGTCTTTGTCAACTCACTCAAATTATCACCATATAATACTAATGGAGCCTTTCTGCACGTATGCTATTAGGACAGTGAACCTATTGACATGAGAATGCCTAGGCCAATAGGTCTAGCTTAGCATTGGTAATACAACCCCATCTTGCAAGTAAACTGCCAAGTTTAACTATTGTTTACATAGATTGATGCCCAAATTACGATCAATCGAGGTCTAGGTTGTAAATACAACGTCTAGAATAAGCGCGGAGATACAAGTGAAGTGGCACAAATTTGGAGTCAATCCTCACCAAACTGTAACAACTACAAGCCTAACAGTGACGTGCGATGAGCAATTGGACCAGGAAAAGATTTGGTCCCATTTCTTGGTCAGATTCTGTTTACTAATTATACTATAATATATTATTATAATCAACAGATGCAGCCCGGGGCATGTCGCGGCAGATCATGTTGTTAATTCTTATTGATTCAGATCATTTTTAAGGAATGCAGTATCATATGAGTGACACGAGAACAAGTCTCTTCATGCATGTTAAGGTTGCATAGGACTAAGTTATGACCCTAATTAACCGAAAGACCCCTCAAGGCTGTCTGGCTCTGTAAACATTTAAACTTGACTTATCCATTTGGATAATTGTTTTATTCGTCAACTGAACATCATGTGATGTTTGAATGGTTATATTACTGAAGAAAATATATTAAAGGTGACAGCGAACTTCCTTTCTCTTCCATATTGCAGCTTCATATATGATCCAGTACTCTTTAGTTAGTACTTAGTAGTATGTTGCATATTGTCCTCAGGATGATACTAAAATTGAGCAAAAACGTATCTTTCCATATGATGCATATGTAGATTGTCGTTATGACTTGGAACAGACTAAATTAACTTCTCAATCACAGAACAGCCAAAAGATAGGAACTACATTCTTCACAAGTGATAAAAAATGTTAATTAACTCGCTGTATGACATACATAATTGGGAAGAAATTGTCACATTTGCAACATCGTGGGCTGAAAGGGATTGCCAACTTTTATAAAGCTATAAACACATGGTCATATAAGATGTCCATATCAGATTCCTTGTCAGAATGAGTTACCCTTCAGTTGAGGCTGTCATGCGCGTCGGGAAAGAAGAATTGGCAAGAGGTATATGACGAGATGTTTGCGCTGCAGTTAAATCAAGTAGATGTAACTGGCAATCAGAAATTATGTCTGATTAGCTCAAACATATATACTTTATATGAACTGTCTACCATTGTGTAGGAGGACATGTCATTGGCAATCAGAAATTTTCAGTAGTGTCAGGGTACTTGGCCATATATAGAGATTCTACACTGACATATGCATGCTACAATCGCATGTATCCATTAGCATTCAAATTCATTATGTCACTCTCCTATACTCTAAATCAAAGCAACAGATAACGGCATATTGGTGTCTCAGTGGTACTAACAGGCACAAAACGACCTTTGTCTTTTGTCATAGTAGCTAGATGCCTAATCAGGTACTTATATATCTGCATTCTAATGTGGGATGCTTGCCAATTCATCCATTAGCTGGAGTACTTCCAAAAGAAATCATGAAAACAAAGTTTTCCGTCCTGTCACTTCTACTTACACATTATTGAACGCACTGAAATGTGCTATGCACATTCAGTTACATATTCACATGAGCACATAATGTCGGTGAGCAAGAGCACCCCATGATGA
The DNA here is from genome assembly GCF_002162155.2 of Triticum dicoccoides. Lineage (NCBI taxonomy): Eukaryota > Viridiplantae > Streptophyta > Magnoliopsida > Poales > Poaceae > Triticum > Triticum dicoccoides. Next base: position 729,741,641 of record NC_041386.1, read on the forward strand.
ACAGTAAAATTAAAACAAATCAAAATATCAAAAACAGAAAAACTTGGGTGGAGGCACTACTTTCCCATAGGAACATACTAGTTTTCCCCATCATCGGCAACCAGAGTGCAATCACCGAACAGAACTTGTGAAATTGGTAAGATTTCTGCACTCTGGTCGGTTCGAGAGAATTGAAACCAGAGTCCGGAGTTCTAACAGATTTCACAAAGTTCAGTTAGGTTATTGCATCTGACCGGATCTTTTTTCCCCCGAGGACAGACCGGATCTTATTTGTTTGCTGAAGCGAAAGTCAAATTAATTGACCAATCAGCTAGTCTTCTCCATGCAGTAATGCTAATGGAAATTGGTTTAATAAGCCTGCTAATAGTGGTTGTGTCGTTAGGAAGTCAAAGAGACCAGACAATACAATTGAAACATTCATATCCAAGTTGGGGCACATTCTGATTTTAGTATACATGGCTGGTTCATAGTTCATACCAACTGAAGCCTGGAGGCTGCAATGCGATGAACCTGAAGCTTCTACAAAAGAGCATGCGTGTGGGTGTTGATCCACCCACCATAACCGATTTGGTTAACCATATTGGGTGGCTGATGATGGTGAAGTCACAGACTCCCATATGAGGGCTAATCTATGAATCTATCGATGTTAGTATTAGTGTTAGGTAGATTCTAAGCATGCTGCTAATTTGTAGAAGGGAAATTAAGAAGTAAAGTTAGTGTTTTGCATCTTCTCGGCATTTTTTTTAATAAAAAATGGTGCACATTTAGGTGTACGCTCAAGAAAAATAAAGACACGTACCAAGTGGAAAAATGTATCTTATTAATTTTGTCTCCTATCTTGCTTGCAGTTCAGAATTTTAAAAACACATGTCATTCCTTATCAGACTGTTTTTATCTTTTCTATTCTGTTTTGTTTGTTTGTGTTTCTTTCTTCCCCAGAAAGAAAGAAAGGCTCCAAGGCATTTAGGGCTTCCCCACCTCCTGCCGCCAACCTGTCACGTCTCCTATGGCCTTAGGGCCATTGAGGCGCGACGGATCCTGACCCTTACTGGTAGGGAGCTCATGCTTCGTTTTAAGGTGCTTTTTTTAGTTTGTTTAGGGTTTGTGTCCTTCTTAGAAAGGCAAGATGGTGGCGGCTCCCTGAAGATTGAATAAGGTTCTCCCCATCTAGCACCATCTCGGCAGTGTGTCTCGCGTTGTCGGAGGGCGTGTGGAGGTGTGTCTAAAGGCGGATCTCACGAGATTTGTTCGATGTTTGACTTTAGTAGATCTACATGGACCCGATCCTCGTTTGTCTATGTTCATGTGTCTGCAGGTTGGACCCTTCCAATCTACGCTTCTCTTCATTGGTGGCGGTTGCTGGTCTGGTGCGCTAGTCTTTTGAAGCCTTAGAAAGACGATTTCCCGATCGTCTACAACGACAAGGTTTGCCAGCCTCCGGTGAGGGAGGGGCGATGATGGCGGCGCGGCTTTTGCTTGCTTGAGTGCTTGTAGTCTTTCCTAGGTGGTTTACGAACATGGATGTACTTTTCTTGTTCTTTGAACTGCCATGTTGTTTAATGAATAGATCAAAAGTTTTTTCCAAAAAAAAGAGAAGAAATGACCTCACAGAACCAACAAAAGCGTTGAACTATATGTCTGAATGAACAATCCATGGAACTAACTACCCATCTTTTTTGGGGAGACACATATACATATTGGACTTGTGGCCAGGCTGCCAGCATTTGTAAGTGATGACAGTAGCGATCAAGGGTTGAGAGGAAGCTTCCAATAAGCAAGGTGTGATAGCTATTATATGCACAATTTAAACATCAAAGTGCCCAAATTTACAGGAACGTCCCTGCTCCGTGTGATGTGACATGTGAGAGATCAAGGTGGTTGCATGTTTGGTAAAAGTTTAACCAACTGTTTGAATTGCATGGCACCCCCATTATTATATAATTTCTGTTGATTCCATCAGTACATGACTCAGATAATTAAGTAGCCTTCATGCATGCACTGCAACTAAACCAGCAGTGTGTACAACTAATGTAATTCTCTTATAGGCAAAATAAACCATTGAGCCCATCTAAAAAAAACCATTGAGCCAACTAAAAAACCAGTGTGTAAAACTAATGTAATTATCTTGTAGACCATTGAGGTACATCTGGTTAATTAATTATATTTTTTTGCGAAAATGGTTAATTAATTGATTAACCATGAATTGACCCAGATAATGAAGCATATATACCTGTCAAGTGGGGGGCCACTGGATTGCAGGAACCACACTTTCATGCAATCAATGCCCTGCCTTTCATACTCTCTTCATTGCTTGCACATAAGGGTGTCTTGCATTACACAGTGGTTTACAGTGTTGTGATGTCTACATGAACTAGTGCATGTCAACATAGACTCCTTTTTTGCTTGTGTATTTTTGCCCGCGCCCACAACTGAACTGCATAGCTATCCCTTTTCTGCAATCCTAGCTAGGACCACAAGATCATTAATTCCAATTAGCTCCGTCGTTGCTTTCCTCAAATGGTTTTAATTAGTGTTCACATGTAGTACACCCTGGGTCAACACAGAGATTAACTAAGAGTTTCAGCAAGTTATAAATGGACCCCAATCACCCCACTGTACATGGGCAAAACTGAGACCACGGGGCATGCACGTATTGTTTAGATAATTCAGGGCATGCACTTGACTATTGTAAGATGTGTCTTGTCCAGGCACTGTCTAATCAATCTCTGACAGGGCTTCAAACTAAGTGATACCTTATACGTGAGTGGGGTTAGCTAAGCAATTATGTCTGAAAAGCTCAGATGTGGCATGGATGAATGGGTGGGTGATCGTGTGGGCCAAAAAGATGCACGCACGCATGGTGGAATCAAGGAATATCAACTGTAAGATCGACACATCCAAGGAAATTCTTCTCATCACAACACAATACAAAATGAAAAATTGCAATCTCATGTCGAATTTTGTAAGCCATTCAACATGCATAGACTGCTATGACAATGTGGATTTTTCTTACACGATGTAGGAAGTAAACTACAAAGTTCATGCAAAATTGCAACATAAACAAGAAGGCCTGGACATATGTTCATGAATGTGTACAGGTGGCAACTCTCGGAACAGGCTTTCGCCCTACTTTCTAAATAAAGCTCAAACTGCCGAACCAATACAAAGTGGTGAGGAAATCATCATACGAGCATGTCAAATAAAAAATGACATCCGAGAGAGTAGCTAAAATGCCACCAACTCAAAGGCAAGCAAGATAACAGGAGTCGCCACACCTAATATGAATCGACTGAGACTACCAAACAGAAACTGAATCATGCCACCTTTGGAAACCATCGAACACCATTGCACCGAACAAATGAGGTCATCGTTAGAGAGGGCAAGATCACTAGTTTCAAGAAAAGGGCAAAGGGAAAGCAAGGGAAACTTCAAGTAGAATGGCAAGCAAGTTGTCACTCCCGCGAAGAAGCCCAAAGCTGGACCAAAGCCTGAAACTGAGTGATTATACTGCAAAGGAAATGGTCACTAGAAGCGGAAATGCCTTGAATATTTGGTGGATAAGAAGGATGGCAAAGTGAACAAGGGTATATTTGATATACATGTTATTGATGTGTACCTTACTAGTGTTTATAGTAACCCCTGAGTATTTGATACTTGTTCGGTTGTTAAGATTAGTAACTCGAAACAGGAGTTACAGAATAAACAGAAACTAGTTGAGGGTGAAGTGACGATGTGTGTTGGAAGTGGTTCCAAGATTGATATGATCATCATCGCACACTCCCTATACTTTCGAGATTAGTGTTGAACCTAAATAAATGTTATTTGGTATTTGCGTTGAGCATGAATATGATTTGATCATGTTTATTGCAATACGGTTATTCATTTAAAATCAGAGAATAATTGTTGTTCTGTTTAAATGAATAAAACCTTTGATGGTCATACACCCAATGAAAATAGTTTGTTGGATCTCGATCGTAGTAATACACATATTCATAATATTGATGCCAAAAGATGCAAAGTTGATAATGATAGTGCAACTTATTTGTGGCACTGCCGTTTGGGTCATATCGGTATAAAGCGCATGAAGAAACTCCATAAAGATGGATTTTCGGAATCACTTGGTTATGAATCATTTGATGGTTGCGAACCGTGCCTTTTGGGCAAGATGACTAAAAACTCCGTTCTCCGGAACAATGGAACAAGCTACTGACTTATTGGAAATAATACATAACGATGTATGCGATCCAATGAGTGTTGATGCTCGTGGCAAGTATCGTTATTTTCTGACCTTCACAAAATGATTTGAGCAGATATGGGTATATCTACTTGATGAAACATAAATCTGAAATAATTGAAAGGTTCAAAGAATTTCAGAGTGAAGTGGAAAAATCATCGTAACAAGAAAATAAAATTTCTACGATCTGATCGCGGAGACGAATATTTGAGTTACGAGTTTGGTCTTCAATTAAAACAGTGTGGAATAGTTTCACAGCTCACGCCATCTGGAACACCACAATGTAATGGTGTGTCCGAACGTCGTAATCGTACTTTACTAGATATGGTGCGATCTATGATGTCTCTTATCGGTTTACCACTATCATTTTGGGGTTATGCATTAGAGACAGCTGCATTCACGTTTAATAGGGCACCATCTAAATCCGTTGAGACGACACCGTATGAACTATGGTTTGGCAGTAAACCTAAGCTGTCGTTTCTTAAAGCTTGGAGTTGCGATGCTTATATGAAAAAGGTTTTCAACCTGATAAGCTCGAACCCAAATCGGAGAAGTGCGTCTTCATAGAATACCCAAAGGTAACTATTGGGTACACCTTCCATCACAGATCCAAAGGCAAGTTATTCGTTGCTAAGATGGATCCTTTCTAGAGAAGAAGTTTCTCTCGAAAGAAGTGAGTGGGAGGAAAGTAGAACTTGATGAGGTAATTGTACCTTCTCCCTTATTGGAAAGTAGTTCATCACAGAAATCAGTTCCAGTGATTACTACACCAATTAGTGAGGAAGTTAATGATGATGATCATGAAACTTTAGATCAAGTTGCTGCCAAACCTTGTAGGTCTTCCAGAGTAAGATCCGCACCAGAGTGGTATGGTAATCATGTTCTGGAAGTCATGTTACTAGACCATGATGAACCTACGAACTATGAGGAAGCGATGATGAGCCCAGATTCCACGAAATGGCTTGAGGCCATAAAATCTGAGATATGATCCATGTATGAGAACAAAGTATGGACTTTGATTGACTTGCTCAATGATCAACAAGACATGTTAAATAAATGGATCTTCAAGAGGAAGACGGACACTGGTAGTAGTGTTACTATCTACAAAGCTCGACTTGTTGCAAAAGGTTTTCGACAAGTTCAAGGTGTTGAATACGATGAGATTTTCTCACTCGTAACGATGCTTAAGTCTGTCCGAATCATGTTAGCAATTGCCACATTTTATAAAATCTGGCAAATGAATGTCAAAACTGCATTCCTTAATGGATTTATTAAAGAAGAGTTGCATATGATGCAACCAGAAGGTTTTGTCAATCCTAAAGATGCTAACAAAGTGTGCAAGCTCTAGCAATCCATCAATGGACTGGTGCAAGCATCTCGGAGTTGGAATATACGCTTTGATGAGTTGATCAAAGCATATGGTTTTATACAGACTTTTGGAAAGGCCTGTATTTACAAGAAAGTGAGTGGGAGCTCTGTAGCATTTCTGATATTATATGTGCAAGACATATTGTTGATTGGAAATGATATAGAATTTTTGGATAGCATAAAAGGATACTTGAATAAAAAGTTTTTCAATGAAAGACCTCGGTGAAGCTGCTTACATATTGAGCATCAAGATCTATTGAGATAGATCAAGACGCTTGATGAGTTTTTCAATAAGTACATACCTTGTCAAGATTTTGAAATAGTTCAAAATGGAACAGTCAAAGAAAGAGTTCTTGCATGTGTTGCAAAGGTGTGAAATTGAGTAAGACTCAAGACCCGACCACGGCAGAAAATAGAAAGAGAATGAAAATCATTCCCTATGCATCAGTCATAGGTTCTATAAAAGTATGCCATGCAATGGACCAGACCTATTGTATACTCTGCCCTGTTGGCAAGGGAGTACAATAGTGATCTAGGAGTAGATCACTGGACATTGGTCAAGAATATCCTTATTGTGAACTAAGGAAATATTTCTCGATTATGGAGGTGATAAAAGAGCCCGTCGTAAAGAGTTACATTGGTGCAAGCTTTTACACCGATCCAGATGACTCTAAGTCTCAATATAGATACATATTGAAAGTGGGAGCAATTAGCTAGAGTAGCTTCGTGCAGAGCATTGTAGACATAGAATATTTGCAAAATACATATGGCTCTGAATATGACAGACCCGTTGACTAAGCTTCTCTCACAAGCAAAACATGATCACGCCTTAGTACTCTTTGGGTGTTAATCACATAAGCGATGTGAACTAGATTATTGACTCTAGTAAACCCTTTGGGTGTTGGTCACATGACGATGTGAACTATGGGTGTTAATCATATATAGATATGAATATTGGTGTTAAATCACATGGCGATGTGAACTAGATTATTGACTCTAGTGCAAGTGGGAGACTGAAGGAAATATGCCCTAGAGGCAATAATAAAGTTATTATTTATTTCCTTATTTCATGATAAATGTTTATTATTCATGCTAGAATTGTATTAACCGGAAACATGATACATGTGTGAATACATAGACAAACATATAGTCACTAGTATGCCTCTACTTGACTAGCTCATTAATCAAAGATGGTTATGTTTCCTAACCATAGACATGTGTTGTCATTTGATTAATGGGATCACATCATTAGGAGAATGATGTGATTGACATGACCCATTCCGTTAGCATAGCACTTGATCGTTTAGTATGTTGCTATTGCTTTCTTCATGACTTATACATGTTCCTGTAACTATGAGATTATGCAACTCCCGTTTACCGGAGGAACACTTTGGGTGCTACCAAACGTCACAACGTAACTGGGTGATTATAAAGGAGTACTACAGGTGTCTCCAAAGGTACATGTTGGGTTGGCGTATTTCGAGATTAGGTTTTGTCACTCCGATTGTCGGAGAGGTATCTCTGGGCCCTCTCGGTAATGCACATCACTATAAACCTTGCAAGCAATGTGACTAATGAGTTAGTTGCGGGATGATGCATTACGTAACGAGTAAAGAGACTTGCCGGTAACGAGATTGAACTAGGTATTGGATACCGACGATTGAATCTCGGGCAAGTAACATACCGATGACAAAGGGAACAACGTATGTTGTTATGCGGTTTGACCGATAAAGATCTTCGTAGAATATGTGGGAGCCAATATGAGCATCCAGGTTCCGCTATTGGTTATTGACCGAGAATAGTTCTAGGTCATGTCTACATTGTTCTCGAACCCGTAGGGTCCGCACGCTTAATGTTTCGATGATAGTTATATTATGAGTTTATGAGTTTTGATGTACCGAAGGAGTTCGGAGTCCCGGATGAGATAGGTGACATGACGAGGAGTCTCGAAATGGTCGAGACGTAAAGATCGATATATTGGACGACTATATTCGGAGTTCGGAAAGGTTCCGAGTGATTCGGGTATTTTTCGGAGTACCGGAGAGTTACGGGAATTTGCCGGGGAGTATATGGGCCTTATTGGGCCATGCAGGAATAGAGGAGAGAGGCCGAAAGGAAGGAGGCGCGCATCCCCCCTCTGGTCCGAATTGGACAAGGGGTGCGGCCCCTTTTTCCTTCCTCCTCTCCACCTCTTTCCCCCTTCTCCTACTCCAACAAGGAAGGAGAGAGTCCTATTCCCGGTGGGAGTAGGACTCCCCTTGGCGCGCCCCTACTAGGCCGGCCACCCCCTCCCCCCTTGCTCCTTTATATACGGGGGCAGGGGGGCACCTCTAGACACAACAACAATTGATCCCTTGGATCTCTTAGCCGTGTGCGGTGCCCCCCTCCACCATAATCCACCTCGATAATATCGTAGCGGTGCTTAGACGAAGCCCTGCGTCGGTAGTACATCAAGATCGTCACCACGCCGTCGTGCTGACGGAACTCTCCCTCGACACTCGGCTGGATCGGAGTTCGAGGGACGTCATCGAGCTGAACGTGTGCTAGAAATCGGAGGTGCCGTAGTTTCGGTGCTTGATCAGTCGGGCCGTGAAGACGTACGACTACATCAACCGTGTTGTTCTAACGCTTCCGCTTTCGGTCTACGAGGGTACGTGGACACACTCTCCCCTCTCGTTGCTATGCATCACCATGATCTTGCGTGTGCGTAGGAAAATTTTCGAAATTACTACGTTCCCCAACACCTACATGTCATGTTGTCAGCATAGATTCCTGTTTTGCTTCTGTGCCCACAATTAAACTGGTCACAACATAGATAATCCTTTTCTGCAAATCCTAGGACCTCAAGATGAATAATTCCAATTAGATGTACAATTGCTTTGGTCAAATGGCTTTAGTTTGTGTACACAAATAGTACTTCTTGGCTCAACACAGGCGATTGATTAGGAGCTGCAGAGGGTTACAATTGGAACCCACTGTACATGGTCCAAACTGAGACCACGAGGCATGCACGTATGGTTTATAGATAATTCAACGACATGCACTTGACCATTATAAAATGTGTTGTGTCCAACCACTGTCTAATCAACTTTTGACAGGGCTTCCAATTAAGTGATTTTAAACATGAGTAGGGTTAGCTTAGCAATTATGTTTGAAAAGTTCACATGTTCATGCATGCATTGGCAGGTGAACGTGTGGGACCAAAAGATGCATGCACGCATGGTGGTATCTAGGCATATCAACTCAGAGATCGACACTTCTCAAATTGCAGTTTCGAAGTTGAATATGATACAGGATCACATAAATTACAAGGGTGTTTAACTATATGTCTAAATGGATAACTATACTAATTATCTGAATGGTTATATATTGTGGATATTATGTTTGGATGGTTGTATATTGTGGATATAATGATTGCTTAGGTATGTTTCTGCTCTCATAGTGACGATTTATTTTCTTTACCATGTTAGTTCTGACGATGCATGCGACCTGAGACAACAAATACAAAGGAAATGTCAAGTTATGGTCATCTACTACATTTTGGGCTTGAACTGATCTGACTAGAACATTTATCGTGAGCTAATGTATTGAGGGAGGGGATAATCTTAGTAGTTCACAAATGCCCATATGCTTCTTTTATGACAGTATTGAAATGCATGCATGAAAGCATTCATCACATGGTTGTTGCATCATATTGTATCAAATGGTACGGCAATGTACGTGATAGCATTCCTATTTAGCCATGAGAAGAGAGATGGAAATAACTCGCAAGAAGGCCATCCTGCATACCTGAGACCAAGCAAGGCGTAAAGCTAGTCATTGGTAGGTTCATACTTGCATGCACACATATGCAATGCACACAAGTTTTGTACTTAGTTAGAACAACCTTTGATATGATAGGTTTATACCAACATACATCATATGTGTATGCAATGGACAAAAGTGTTGCACTTAGATGGAAATTGCTTTTGCAATGTAGCCGAAAGCCGAAGTCATCCTTGGATTTGGAAGCATCGGAATTTTTATGTGCACTCCCAGGACATGTGCAGGAATGCATAATTGGCATGTTCGTTAGCTTGAGTATGACTCATCATCAAGCTATGGTTGTTGAACCAGGAAACTGGACTGCGCTAGTATCACCATGTGTGTTCTGCAAATGTGCTCAGTCGTTATCAGCACACGCTGCACACCACGGTCCATGGTGGTAGCGCTGCTCATTGTATTTTATTTGGATGAAAGTGAGCTAATCTGGAGATACTTGCTTAACATATGAGTGTTTATCGACTGAAGTGAGCTCAAGTATGAAGATGAAAATACCCCAGTGACATTTACTCAATGAAAAATGACCTTGTTGATAGCACACAAGTCTAGGGAAAAAGGTCAATTTCTTGGAGTTGGAGGCTACAACTGTTACTTAAAGTGAAGTTCATCCAAAATTTGTTGAAGTGTGGTTTTCTGTAGCTCAGGCTACACGGTACCCCTTATCTTTGCCATCCATTTCTGCATCGCGGTCCATGCAGACGCATTTGTCATTTTTGTTTCTCTCAAACGACACAACATATAAACTTCAAATTTTGCAGAACAACAATACATTCTAACTACAATCCGGGAAAAAACTTTCAGATTTTTTCATGCATTTTAAATGCTTAAAATAATATTTTTAGTCAAACAAATCTCATTTTCTATATTTATATCAGACCAGAAAATCTGAAAGTTTTTTCACACATTGATGATCTAATGTTTGTTCGATCTGCAAAGTTTGAAGTTCATATATTGTTTCATTTTAGAGAAACAAAAAAGAGAAATCTGCTTGTCGTAAGTTAGTTGGAGAGTACTGATCTCAAAGCAAGGCTGGAGGGTTGAGGATAAGAGGTTCCATGTAGCCTGAGCTACAAAGAAACTTTGTGAAATTTGTTTGAGAGATCTTAGTAAAGAAACCATTGATTAGATACTTCGACCTCTAAGCCTGCACAATTTTCGGGTGAGGCAATTTATCTCTTCATGTAGGGACCAAAACAAAGTTACTAGTTGACATGATAATAATCACCAGGTTGTTGTAGTATAGTAAGTATTCCTATCTGTCATGCGGGTGACCCGGATTTGAGCACCAGGGACAATGAGTTTTTTTTAACATACATGAAATCTAGTATTTATTTTCACAACAATTTTCTGCATTTTAGCAAGTAAGTCCGCTCTTTCCATTTCCTCCAACATTTTTCATGTCCCTTTTGCAGATTCATGGACAAAGAACAACCAAATCATTGGCATTATTATAAAAAAATAAGCAAAAACTTTATTAGTTAGTGACCATCACTCCTGTCTCTATCCCCTCAAACCTTAGTTGCCACTTTCCTGGCAGCAGTACTACCATATGAGCCACTTCAACCTGCATTGTTATTAATGCTTCTGGCCATTAGGCTGCTTCTATCCAAGCAAAGTACGCCCAAGTGATGATACCCCTTCTACATTCTGCTAGCTTTTCCCAAGTGACAAATCCCAATCATGTAGGATGGTACTTCGATTCTTGAAGAATGTGGGCTTGGGACTCCATATGCTTCCATTGGGTTTTAGGTCACAATGGGCCTACACAGTGGGAGATAACCTCCTCAGCCAAGGGCCCTCGCACAACGTCGGTTTTTGACCTGATGGGCCGACTTAGGCCCCTAGGTCGTCCCGGGCCACTTTGGGTGGCCCATGATGAAAAACACAAAGATTCTGGAAGACTTGGAGTACAATCTGAAGATATCGTGTCAGTGGACGACTCTACCTCCACCGACATAGCTTGCATTTTGTACACACTCCGATTTGTTATATAGTTGGGGGCCGGGCTCATCGTAGTGATCATACAATGTCTGTATCCTCTACCTATACTATCTACACACTCCAAGCAATATACACAAGCAGGAAGTAGGGTATTATCTCCGAAGAGCCCGAGCCTGGGTAAAACCTTGCCCCCTGTTACAATCATACCAAGTCGCCTTGCTAGGATACCGTATCGAGAGATCTGCCGGATTTAGCTCTGACACTATGATTGACTAGGTTTGTTTTGCTCTCATAGTGATGATTTATTATCTTTACCGCGTTCATAGTGATGATGCGTGCTACTTGAGACGGTGAATGCAAGGGCATTATCAAGTTGTGGTCATCTGCTACCCTTTGAGATCGAACTGATATGAACAAAACATATATTAGCGAGCCAATGTTCTCAGGGAGGTGATAATCTTAATAGTTCGGACATATGCCAATGTGCTCCTTTTATCGTGGTATTGAAATGCATGCGTGAAAGAATTTATCGCATGGTTGTTGCACCATCTGGTATCAAGTGATACTGTAATGTGTGCGCTAATGTTCCTACTTAATCATGATAAGAGATGTGGAACACGATATCACTCGCAACAATACCGTCCTGCAGCACACACGAGGCAGAGCAAGGTGTAAAGCTTAGTAGCATATACCACATGTGCAATGTACACAAGTTTTTCAACTTAGTTGGAATAGCTTTTGATATGCTAGGTTTATACCAACATAGACTACATGTGTACGTGATGGACACAAGTTTTGAACATAGTTGTTGGAACTGCTTTTGTAATCTAGCCAGAACCTAAAGACATCATAGGACTAGGAAGCATCAGGATCTCTGACTGCACCATAACTTCTGCGAAGTCGCAGTAATCCCAATTGTCAGTTTGGGAAGGAGTTTTCTTGGGGGTACCGTCATGGAACCGGGAAACTTGTATGTGTTCTGCGCATGCGCTCGATCCTGACCAGCATACCATGCACCATGGTCTGAAGTTTGCGGTATGTATTAGATTTGGACGACAGTGAGCTAGACTGCCAACATGAACTTAACCATAGGAGAGTTTCTATGGACTAAAGTGAGCTCAAGTATAAAGTTCAAAAGACTCCTGCCACATGTACTCAATAAAAAACGACCTTGTTGATAACACAAAACGCTAGAAAAGAAGGTAAACTTTTTTGGGAGGTTACAATCATTATTTAAAGTGAGATCAGTCCAGAATTTCCTTGAGAGATCTTAGTAAACGAACCTTGGATTGGGACTTTGGCATCTAATTTATTTATTTTCTAGGGCCAAAAAGAAAGGGGTCCATCCCTTCACTTAGAGAGTTATTAGTTAACACTATAATTAATTGTATTTAACAAAGAAAAAAGATTTGTTGTAGTATAATGGTAAGTATTCCCGCCTGTCACGCGGGTATTTTTCTACTTTTTGCATTAAATTGAACTCTCTTTTCTTGCAAAAGTCTATGCATTTTAGCATATGTGGATTCGTCCTCAGCTAAGTAAATCTCCTCTCCCTTTCTGTTTTCTTCGGTCATTTTTGCAGATTCCTGCAGAAAGAACAAACTAATCATTGGCCTTATTATTTAACAATCATCACAATCCCTAGAGTCAGTGAAACAAAAGTAATTTGTCACTCCAGTCGCCACTTTCCCCAGCAGCAGTACTACCCTTCAACCTACATGCACAACTGAGCTTCGCTTGCAAGCCTGCACAAATGACATCACCACCTAACCTAACTTAACCATCGTGCAAGCCACCGCCTTGGCTACATAGCTAGCCCTTAAATAAGCCAATCAATATCGTCCATGTGTTGGATTGGATCAGAGCACAAGCCTCTCTCATTTTCTCTGTCTCTGTGTTCTGCTTGTGACTGGCCAAAGTGACAACACGAACTAGAGGGATAGAGAGGAAAATAATCAGGGGTGCGTCATCGACTCCCCCTTAAAACCAGCTTACCACTCAAGCTGAGGACTGACATTTTTTTCAGACAAGAACCTTCCTTTTTTTCTTCAGAGGTTCAGAAGGGAACCTGCAGGCACTACTGTTGCTAGTCAGCCATGGATAAGCATCACTGTCATGCCACTGTTCACTGTTGTGATGCTTTCCCGTGCTTCTCAACTATGCCTTTGACCTCCCAATCCACAAACAATTGTGCCAAGTTGCTGCTTGCTAAATTGGCCACATATGCCTACTGTCTTTGTGCTAAGCCGGCTACATGCCTACTCTCTTTGTATATAAATCAGGGCAAAGAACAGGATTTGGTCTGTATAGGACCAGATTCTGAAGCCACATTTCTCATTGGCTACGTGCAGCTTGATGGATTAACCAGATTCTGAGGCCACATTTCTCACAGAATCCACATTTTTTGGCCCGCGGGTCGCATCCATGCCGTGCGCACACGCCAGTAGTGCTGAGCTGTGTAGCAGATTCAGTCGATCAAACTCTGTCACTAGTAGAAGCACTACAGTAGATTCCAGTGATCTGAGCCTAGCAAACAATTAACAGTGCGTAAATTAATGGTGGTTTAAGTTTCAACACCTTAATCCACTGAGCTCAAGATTAAGAAAGTTAGTGAATAGTATCCGGTAATGGTCGGTGAGTACCAGACAGATGAAATAACTGAAGATCTAAGACCAGATTCAGTTTCATATACTGTTGCATGTTGGCTATCTTTGGACAGCAGGTGATAGCTTGTGCCTGTTTTTCAGGTGCAGACACAGACACACAGGTTCAGGGTTGAATTCCTTCCGTGCTACAGTATTTTGTAAACAACTTCTGCTGCTAATAGCACAGACATGCTCTTAAAGAAACTGGTTAATAAAAAGGGATCAGTCTCAGCAGCAAAGTCAAACTGATAAAATGCAACATGGTCCGCATTCTCCTAACTAACCGGATTAGATTAATGCAACAAAGTAAGATAGATTGCCCAAGTTTTCGTGTCGCGGCTCTTGTCGGGTTTATTGCTATGGCATGACACTGCAGGCACCATATGCATTGAAATATGTCCTTATTTACATAAACGGATGAATTTTTATTTTATTTTATTTATCTGACATCTTACCTGAAACCCAAGGTAATTGCAGATATACATTTTTGAGCAAATATAGTTACAAATATGATTATTACTGGTATATTATGCCTTCACATCCGAGTTCCAAAATTTTATGTTTATGTAACTGATGACGTTAACGAGAAGAGCAAATCGGTCGAGGGCCAGAGCATCAAAGTAAATCTTCATATAGTCTTTGTCAACTCACTCAAATTATCACCATATAATACTAATGGAGCCTTTCTACACGTATGCTATTAGGACATTGAACCTATTGACATGAGAATGCCTAGGCCAATAGGTCTAGCTTAGCATTGGTAATGCAACCCCATCTTGCAAGTAACTGCCAAGTTTAACTATTGTTTAGATAGATTGATGCCAAAATTATGATCAATCGAGGTCTAGGTTGTAAATACAGCGTCTAGAATAAGCGCGGAAACACAACTGAAGTAGTACAAATTTGGACACAATCCTCACCAAACTGTAACAACTACAAGCCTAACAGTGACATCCGAGCAGCAATTGGACCAGGAAAAGATTTGGTCCCATTTCTTAACCAGATTCGGTTTACTAACTATACTATAATATATTATTATAATCAACAGATGCAGCCTGGGGCATGTCGCGGCAGATCATGTTGTTAATTCTTATTGATTCGGACGATTTTTAAGCAATGCACTATAACATGAACGACACGAGAACAAGTCTTTTCACACATTTTAAGGTTGCATTGGACTAAGTTAAGACCCTAATTAACCGAAAGACCCCACAAGGCTGTCTGGCTCTGTAAACATTTAAACTTTACTTAATCATTTGGATAATTGTTTTATTTGTCAACTGAACATCATGTGATGTTTGAATGGTTATATTACCGAAGAAAATATATTAAAGGTGACAACAAACTTCCTTTCTCTGCCATATTAAAGCTCCAGTACTCCTTGGTTAGTACTCCCTCCGTCTGGAATTACTTGTCGCATAAATGGATGTATGTCGATATATTTTAGTTCTAGATACATCCATTTATATCCATGCAACAAGTAATTCGGGACGGGGGAAGTAGTATCTTGTATATTTTCCTCAGGATGATACTAAAATTCAGCAAAAACGTATCTTTCCATATTATGCATATGTAGATTGTCGTTACGACTTGGAACAACTTCTCAATCACAGAACAGCCAAAAGATAGGAACTACTTTCTTCACAAGTGGTAAAAATTGTTAATTAACTCGGTGTATGACATCCATAATTGGAAGAAATTCCGTCACATTTGGAACATTGTTGCTTCCAGTGCACTCAGGTCTGTTCGACAAAATCAAAACCAGAGCCCGGAATTCTCACAAATTTCACAAAGTTCAGTTCCGTGATTGCATCTAACCAGATCTTTTTTCCCCCGAGAACAGACCGGATCTTATTTGTTTGCTGAAGTGAAAGTCAAATTAATTGACCACTAACCTAGTCTTCTCCATGCAGCAATGCTAATGGAAATTGGTTTAATAAGCCTGATAATAGTGGTTGTGTCGTGAGGAAGTCAAAGAGACCAGACAAGACAATTGGAACATGCATATCCAATTTGGGGCACATTGTGATTTTAGTATTACATGGCTGGTTCATAGTTCATACCGACTGAAGCCTGGAGGATGCAATGAGATGAACCTGATGCTTATAAGACCAACCTGAAGCTTATATACTGACTGAAACCTGCTGGCTGCAATAAGACCAACCTGAAGCTTATACATAAGAGCGTGAGTGCGGCTGTTGATCCACCCACCATAACCGATTTGGTTAACCATAATTGGGTGGCTGATGATGGTGAAGTCACAGGATCAATCGATGTCAGTATTAGTGTTAATTAGACTCTAAGCATGCTGCTAATTGGTAGAAGTGAAATTAAGATGTAAAGTTAGTGGTTTGCATCTTCTCGGCATTTTTTTTGGTAATAAAAAATGGTGCACATTTAGGTGCGCGCTCAGGAAAAATAAAGACACGTACTGAATGAAAAAAATGTACTATCTTATTAATTTTCTCTCCTATCTTGCTTGCAGCTCAAAATTTTAAAAACATGTCATTCCTTATCAGACTGTTTTTATCTTTTCTTTTTTGTATTTATGCGTTTATTTCTTCCCCAGAAAGAAAGAAAGGCTCCAAGGCATTTAGGGTTTCCCTGCGTCGTGCCGCCGACCTGCCACATCTCCTGTGGCCTTACGGCCACTGAAGCGCGGCGGATTCCGACCCTTGCTGGCAGGAGGGCTCATCCTTTGTTTTAGGGTGTTTTTTTAGTTTGTTTAGGGTTTGTGGCCTTTTCAGAAAGGCGAGATGGCTCCCTGAAGATAGAATAAGGTCCTTGCCACCTAGCCCCCGTATTGGCAATGCGTGTCGCGTCGTCGGAAGGCGCCTAAAGGTGTGTCTAAAGGCAGATCTCACGAGATTTGGTCGATGTTTTTTTTCATTGGATCTACGTGGACCATGTCCTCGTTCATCTGTGTTCATTGTCTACAGGTTGGATCCTTCCAATCTACGCTTCTCTCCATCGGCGGCGGTTGCTGGTTCGGCGAGCTAATCTTTTGGAGCCTTAGAAAGACGATTTCCCGACCATATACTACGACAAGGTTTGCCAGGCTCCGGTGATGAGGGAGGGGCGATGACGGTGGCGCGGGTTCGGCTTGCCTCAGTGGCTGTAGTCTTCGTTAGGTGGTGTACGGACATGTATGTACTTTTCTTGTTCTTTTGTACTGCCATGTTGTTTAATAAATAGATGGAAAGTTTTTCCTAAAAAATAAAAGAGAAGAAATGACTTGACAGAACCGACAAGAGTGTTCAACTATATGTCTGAATGGACAATCCATGGAACTAACTACCCATCTTTTTTGGGGAGACACATATACATATTGGTCTTGTGGCCAGGCTGCCTGCATTAATTTGTAAGTGATGACAGTAGCGACCAAGGGTTGACAGGAAGCATCCAATAAGCAAGGTGCGATAGCTATTATATGCACAATTCAAACATCAAAGTGCCTATTTCACGGGACGTCCCTGCTCCGTGTGATGTGACATGTGAGAGATCAAGGTGGTTGCATGTTTGGTAAAAGTTTAACCAACTGTTTGAATTGTGTGGCACCCCCATTATTATATAATTTCTGTTAATTCCATCAGTACATGACTCAGATAATTCAGTAGCCTTCATGCATGCACTGCAACTAAACCAGCAGTGCGTACAACTAATGTAATTCTCTTGTACACGAAATAAACCATTGATGAGCTCATGTAAAAATACCATTGAGCCAACTAAAAAACCAGTGTGTACAACTAATGTAATTATCTTGTAGACCATTGAGATACATCTGGTTAATTAATTAGTATTTTTTGCGAAAATAGTTAATTAATTAATTAACCATGAATTGACCCAGATAATGAAGCATATATACCTGTCAAGTGGGGGGCCACTGGATTGCAGGAACCACACTTTCATGCAATCAATGCCCTGCCCTTCATACTCTCTTCATTGCTTGCACATAAGGGTGTCTTGCATTACACAGTGGTTTACAGTGTTGTGATGTCTACATGAACTAGCGCATGTCAACACAGACTCCTTTTCTGCTTGTGTATTTTTGCCAGTGCCCACAACTGAACTACATAGGTATCCCTTTTCTGCAATCCTAGCTAGGACCACAAGATCATTAATTCCAATCAGCTCCAACGTTGCTTTCCTCAAATGGCTTTAATTAGTGTTCACATGTAGTACACCTTGGGTCAACACAGAGATTAACTAAGAGTTTCAGCAAGTTGTAAATGGACCCCAGTCACCCCACTGTACATGGGCAAAACTGATACCACGGGGCATGCACGTATGGATTAGATAATTCAGCGCATGCACTTGACCATTGTAAAATGTGTCTTGTCCAGGCACTGTCTAATCTATTTGACAGGGCTTCAAACTAAGTGATACTTTATAAGTGAGTGGGGTTAGCTAAGCAATTATGTCTGAAAAAGTTCAGATGTAGCATGGATGAATGGGTGGGTGAACGTGTGGGCCAAAAAGACGCACGCACGCATGTAGGGATTGAGGAATATCAGCTGTAAGATCGACACATCCAAGGAAGTTCTTCTCATGACAACAATATACAAAATGAAAAATTGCAATCTCCATGTCGAATTTTGTAAGCCATTCAACATCCATAGACTGCTATGACAATGTGGATTTTTCTTACACGATGTATAAACTAAACTACAAAGTTCTTGCAAAATTGCAACATAAACAAGAAGGCCTGGACATATGTTCATGAATGTGTACAGGTGGCAACTCTCAAAACGGGCTTTCGCCCTGCTTTATAAATAAAGCACAAACTGCCGAACCAATACAAAGTGGTGAGGAAATCCTCATAAGAGCGTGCCAAATCAAAAGACATTCGAGAGAGTAGCTAAAATGACACCAACTCAAAGTCAAGCAAGATAACAGGAGTCGCCACACCTAATATGAAGCGACCAAGACTATCAAACAGAAAATGAACCATGCCACCTTTGGAAACAATCAAACACCATTGCACCGAACAAATCGGGTCATCGCTAGAGAGGGCCTCCTACCCTCACGTTCTGGGTCGTGGAGCGCGGATCCTGCTAGGAGATACCGAGGGCGGAGAATGGTGGCGACAAGGACACATGTAAAAGATAGAAGACTATCGAGACCACCCCACGCCAGAGCCGAAGAAGCTACACGCTAGGATTGTAGCATGCCTGAAGCCACCGACTAGATGCAACTGGAAAGTACCTAGGCCCCACAACGACGCCCCCAAGAGGGTGACAACGCAAGGCACTGTCACCACCGAGACTAAAAAATACAGAGATGGATTTACACCTGGAGCCTTGGCACAGGGAGGGGACCCACAACGACGCCCCCACGAGGGAAGCGACAACCCTCGATGGTGGTGGGTGATTTCTTTGTCATCCTCTTGGGGTATTGTCACGGATCTTAGGTACTTATTGGTCGCAGCGTGTAAGCTTCTTCAGGCATGCTTTGATCTTGGTGTGAAACTTCTTCGACCATGGCGCGGGGTTGTATCATTTGTCTCCTACCTTTTACACGTGAACTCATTGTCACCGTTATTGGTACTCGCTGTCTATAGGCAGGATATGCGCTCCACGACCCGAAGCGAGTGGGTCGATAGCCCTCTCTAGCAATAGCTTATTGTGTGCGGCGCAATATGTTAGGCGGCTTCTGTTGGAAATATGCCCTAGAGGCAATAATAAAAGGATTATTATTATATTTCCTTGTTCATGATAATTTTCTTTTATTCATGCTATAACTGTATTATCCGGAAATCGTAATACACGTGTGAATACATAGACCATAACACGTCCCTAGTGAGCCTCTAGTTGACTAGCTCGTTGGTCGACAGATAGTCATGGTTTCCTGACTATGGACATTAGATGTCATTGACAACGGGATCACATCATTAGGAGAATGATGTGATGGACAAGACCCAATCCTAAGCATAGCACAAGATCGTGTAGTTCGTTTTGCTAGAGCTTTTCCAATGTCAAGTATCTCTTCCTTAGACCATGAGATCGTGTAACTCCCGGATACCGTAAGAGTGCTTTGGGTGTACCAAACGTCACAACGTAACTGGGTGACTATAAAGGTGCACTACAGGTATCTCCGAAAGTGTCTGTTGGGTTGACACGGATCGAGACTGGGATTTGTCACTCCGTATGACGGAGAGGTATCTCTGGGCCCACTCGGTAATGCATCATCACAATGAGCTCAAAGTGACCAAGTGTTTGGTCACGGGATCATGTATTACGGTACGAGTAAAGTGACTTGCCGATAACGAGACTGAACGAGGTATTGGGATACCGACGATCGAGTCTCGGGCATGTAACGTACAGTCTGACAAAGGGAATTGTATACGGGGTTGTTCGAATCCTCGACATCGTGGTTCATCCGATGAGATCATCGAGGAGCATGTGGGAGCCAACATGGGTATCCAGATCCCGCTGTTGGTTATTGCCCGAGAGCCGTCTCGGTCATGTCTACGTGTCTCCCGAACCCGTAGGGTCTACACACTTAAGGTGCGGTGACGCTAGGGTTGTATGAATATGAGTATGCAGTATACCGAATGTTGTTCGGAGTCCTGGATGAGATCCCGGACGTCACGAGGAGTTTTGGAATGGTCCGGAGGTAAATAATTATATATAGGAAGTGGTATTTCGGCCATCGGGAAAGTTTCGGGGCCACCCGGTATTGTACCGGGACCACCGGAAGGGTCCCGGGGGTCCACCGGGTGGGGCCACCCATCCCGGAGGGCCCCATGGGCTGAAGTGGGAGGGGAGCCAGCCCATAGTGGGCTGGTGCGCCTCCCTAGGCCCACCCCCTGCGCCTAGGGTTGAAACCCTAGGGTGGGGGGCGCACCACATGCCTTGGGGGGCACTCCTCCCCCCTTGGCCGCCGCCCCCTTGGGAGATTGAATCTCCCAGGGCCAGCGCCCCCCCCCCTGGGGGCCTATATAAAGGGAGGGGGGAGAGGGGCAGCCGCACCCTAAAGTCCTGGCGCCCCCTCCCCCTGCTACACCTCTTCCTCCTCCGTCACGTGCTTGGCGAAGGCCTGCCGGAGTGCTGCTGTTCCACCACCACCACGCCGTTGTGCTGCTGCTGGAGCCATCATCATCAACCTCTCCTTCCCCCTTGCTGGATCAAGAAGGAGGAGACGTCACACGCTCCGTACGTGTGTTGAACGCGGAGGTGCCCTCCATTCGGCGCTAGGATCTCCGGTGATCTGAATCACGGCGAGTACGACTCCATCATCAACGCTCCATCTAACGCTTCCGCATGCAATCTACAAGTGGTATGTAGATGCAAACTCACTCCCTTTACTCGTTGCTTAGATGAACTCATAGATGGATCTTGGTGAAACCGTAGGAAAAAATTTTAATTTTCTGCAACGTTCCCCAACAGCTTCCCCCCTAGTCAGATGTCTTGGGTGCTTCTCAACATGTAATCTTTATTCTGGTTGCTTCAGAATTTTTAGTTCACATTTTGTATTGTTTGGACATTTGAAATAAATATGTTACCCTCTATTTCTAATACAAAAAATCCATAACTGACTTGTTATTTTCCCATACTCAAATCCATTGTTCATAGTTTTAAATTTATCACAAAAAGGATCACCATCATCTCAGTTAACCATTTTTTTAGAATCATGCAGAAGTGATGCATGTACTGAATAAATTATTCGTTTTGAAAGGAAATATTTCCATGTGTGTTGTACTGTTGATTTTTATGTGATTGATCACTAGTGTTCTGATAGTAAAGTTTTTCATGTCTTTCTTTCCCCTCTTGCAAGGTGATTAGGGTAAATCCTTCTTCCCTCGATCATTGCCGGTGAGGCTGTGGATTTACCTCGCCCTCCGACTGCCACTCTAGCTGCCGATGGCGGCGAGTGGAATCCTAGTGACCCAACTCCAGTTAGTACATAGGTTAGGGTTTTAGTCCTCGCATGGGCAATGCTTGGAAGGGTGGCGGTGCTTCTTATTTGATTCAATCTTTTTGGTTCCTATCTTTCTCAAGTGCGTCCATTGGGACAGGTTCAACGGAGCGCGCATCTTCTCCTATATGTTGCTATTTTCCCTAGAAGAAATTAGAAGAGGACTTTCTGGACGAAGGGCTGCTATCTCGAGGTGTAACCTGGGCAGGAACACTTTCTCTCTCTGGCGGAGTGATTACATCGGGGATACTTCCCTCCGGGAGGGGGAAATCAAAGCCACCGACATCACCAACGATCCTCTCACCGTGGGAGGATCAATCTTCATCAACATCTTCACCAACACCATCTCATCTCAAATCCTAGTTCATATCTTGTATTCAATCTTTGTACTAAAACCTCAGATAGGTACCTGTGGGTTGCTAGTTTTGTTGATTACATCTTGTAGTTGATGCTAGTTGGTTTATTTGGTGGATGATTATATATTCAGATCCTTAAGCATATTCAATACACCTCTGATCTTGAACATGAATATGATTTCTGAGTAGTTGCTTTTGTTCTTGAGGACATGGAAGAAGTCTTGTTATAAGTAATCATGTGAAGTTGGTAGTCATTTGATATAGTGGTGTCATGTGAACGTCCACTACATGACACTTCACCATAATTGGTCCTAAGGGAAGGCATTGTGGCGTAATAAGTAGATGATGGGTTGCGAGAGTTACAGAAGCATAAACCCTAGTTTATGCGTTATTTCATAAGGGGCTGATTTTGATCCATATGTTTCATTCTATGGTTAGATTTATCTTAATTCTTTTTGTTGTTGCTTATGTTTGCAAGATGGGGTAATCATAAGGGGTTTGCTTGTGCAACTAAGAACAGCATCATAGAATCGGTCCACCCACATATCAAATTATCAAAGTAGTGAACACGAATCAACTAAACATTATGAACGTGACTTGATGAGAATTTACATGTGTCCTCGAGAACGCTTTGCTTACTATAAGAGACTTTCTGAATTGTCCTTTTCTATAAAAAAGATTGGGCCACCTTGCTACACCTTGGTTACTATTTCTACTTGCTACTTGTTATGAATTACCTTTCTACAAAACTATCTATTATTGCTACTTTTAGTATTTACAGAGAATACCTTGCTGAAAGCCAATTGTCATTTTGTTCTGCTCCTCGCTAGGTTCAACACTCTTACTTATCGAAAGGACTGTGATTGATCCCGTATACTTGTGGCTCATCAAAAGGCGATGCGACTTTGGTTCCCTAAAGATGGAGTAAGGTCCTCCCGACCAAAACCCATCATTGTGGTGAGTGTAGCGTTGTTGTTGAGCATTGGAAGGTGTGTCTCCGGCGGATCTCATGGGATTCGGTCGGTGTTGGTCATTGGTAGATCTCCTTGGATCATGTCTTCGTTCGTCTATCTATAGTTTGGATCCTTCCATTCTACGATTCTCTTCATCGGGACTTAGCAAGATGACTTCCTGACTATCTATTACAACAAGTTTTTCCCAGCTCCAGCGAGGGAGGGGCGATGATGATGTTGTTCCTTCAGCTCGCTCTAGCGCTTTTATTCGTTGCTAGGTGGTCTATGGACCTGGTTGTAAGTTTTGTTATTTATGGTGTTCCTTCTATTGCCATGAGAGATGATAGGTAGAGCAAAAAAATCCCACTAAAAAGATAAACTTAAGATTGTAAATATTCCTAAAAGAATGTGATCATTTGTGTCACGTTGGAAAATCACAAAAGCGGATTCTAAATCACAAGTTTCACTTTATTGTATTTTTCTTATTTTTCAAAATGTCATAACATTTAAAATTCATATGGACAAAACATATTCCTAAAACAATGTGACCATTTGTGTCCCGTTGGAAAATCACAAAGCCGATATCTAAATCACAAGTTTCACTTTATTGTAATTTTTTTATTTTTGAAAATGTCATAACATTTAAGTTTTGTATGGAAAAGTTCCTACAATTTGAAGGTTTTTTTCAATTATAGATTTAAAAATAAGATTTTGGCTAAGTTATTGAAAACAGTTTCACATATATAGAAAAGTTTCTAAGGATTCGGTCTCCACTCAAAACACACTTAGAGCATCTTGAGCCCATCCCCCAAAGTCATTTTTGCTCAAAACTTTTGTGGTTTGGGGGATTAAGCACTAGCTAGCCCATCCCAGAACCTTTAGTCCTCCAAATTTATAGCTTTTAACTGCCACCCCCTTCCCAACTCCTCTAGCCAATATTTGCTCCAATCAGGGCAAGTCTCTGCAAATTTCGGCAGTCGGCTCGTCCCTCTCATACCGTGTTGGCCCGTGACTACCCCATCACCTCTGCAGTGCTCCCGGCGTTGGAATTCGCATGTGTCGTCCCCTCCATCGTAGCCCCACCGCTCTCTCCCCAACCTTGTCGTTGTCGTCGACATCATCATCATCCGGTTACACCGTTGTTGAGCCCTGATGTGGCCAGGAATGATGCCATAGGAGTTCATAGATGTGGTAGGAGCACAACCTCACACCATCCAATGGCGCCAGATTTGGACATCTTCACCTCCTTCATTGTCGAGCTCCCCACCGCTCCCTTCGGCTCGGCCATGAGAAACTTTCATGCATACACATCGTCACCCACTCATCCCATGTTCGGAAAATTATCATGCCGCAACAACATCTCTTTCAGACCCGCACGCAAACCGTAGAGCACTGACAACGATACCCCTCCCCACAATCTAGCTAGCCCATCCATGCAGTTTTGGGGATGCAAATTGCTTGTTATTGAAAATACCTTCCACACCTCAGGAATCCAAATAGAGACTTCTTTGCTTGTGCTGGATGTGGAAGCAAGGTAAAAGAAATATCTCTTTGTTTCCAATTTGGAATACGGATCCAATTGCTCATATTATTTTCTATACACAAAAACATGAATGGCTTCATTGTAACAAATGGATATGGGTCAATCTCGTAAAGATTTATGTAATTCAGATGCTTGACTACTGTCATCGACCACTGATAAACTAGTTACATCATGCACTGATAGACGGATGCAAGAAGCAATTCCCAATCAATGAGATGCAAGGCCAAATCAACGAGATGCATGCCCAGATAAAAAAATTAAGAAGCTTTGCCTTGCACTCCTAGCTACTATTATTACTTGGTTCATACTCCATGTATCAGCAACATGTTCTTTGTGTGGGATCCATTGCAGGGATGATGTTCTTAGTTTATGCAAATAGCTAGAAGAACAATAAGAAGTGATGGTTTAGATATGCATATGTGCTCAATGTGCCATGTGCGCTCCGTGCACCAAGACTACCCAGGAAATCCTAGGAGGACAACATGAAATATGAGGCATCTAAAGCCAATGGAATCTGATTATGAGAACCATAAGTCCCCCAATAGTCGACTTGAAGTCAAACCCACCACATGGATGCGCAGTCTATTCTGTTGCCAGTAGCCTAGTGGTGAAGGAGTTCACATAAGAAGAACAGAAGTGCCATAAATCCACAATATACCGCTAAAAGTGATGCGAGGGAAGACAGGAGTCCAAAAGTGCAATCTTGCAGTCTCTCTCTCTCTCTCTCTCTCTCTCTCTCTCTCTCTCTCTCTCTCTCTCTCTCCCTCCCTCGCTCCATCCCTCCCTCTCCCTCTGTGTGTTTGATGCACTAGAAGGAAGGCAATAATCACCCCCATTTGCAACTAGGGAACATAAAGGGATCAAGGGCACATAGGTAGAATGACCAATGGTGTGATATGGAAATTCACACTTGTAAAATTCAAAATATCATACAATCTAAAATTCTCAATATTCTCCTATAAATAGAGGATATCCCCTCACATTGAGAGGGTTATAAATTTTGAGTCTAGCTCTCTCGCCTACTTTGGGCATGGGATGGAAGAGAGGAAGAATGAGGATGTAGGACTAGAGTTGGGGGTCAGTGTCGGGTCAAATCCGCAACCACCCAGGTACTGCCAGGATTGATTCTAGGTGCATGATGTGAAGTCCCCAGGGTGACCCGACAAGCTCGAAGGGGCATGCCACAATCGCGTCCAGGTCAAGGAGGCACGACTCGACATATTAGTCTACAGCGCGACTAGCTTCAAGGTGAGGTGCGAGAAACATCAGATCAAGAGGTGAGGGACACAACGGCAACCAGATGTGTACTGACTCATCTCTGGGGCATGTCAGTGCCCTAGATGTCTAACCTCAGACCGACACCTTCTCAAACTCATCAAGAGTTAGAGTTGCCTTCGGTTGCTTGCCAAGTGTTAGCGTCACCTTCAAATGCTAGCGATGAATACAAATCGCCTTTGGATACTAGCTAGGCAAGAGCTTGATGTACCTTCGGTTGGTGGCCAATAGCTAGAGTCGCCTTTGGATGCTAGTCAAAAGCTGAAGTTGCCTTGGGTTACTAGCCAAGGGCTATACTTGCCCCCAGAGTACTATCCCAAGGCTAGGGTCGTCCCCAGACACAAATCACGTACTATCTCTACGGTTTGCCTAGGAAACCATGATGGGAGGTGACGTGAGGCCAAGCGATACAGAAGAAAGGAGAGCCATCACACATGAAGGCATCTACTGAACTGAATGCCCCCAGACCCGGGGTGCCTCCAAACGTATTGTTCGGCATTTGACTTCATATCTTAAAGAATTCTCCAAACAGGAGCAACTATGTTGATGTGAAGGCCCAGTTTAGTGACCGATACTTCCACATATATCATACACACCTAAAATGTAGAAGTACTTATCACAATTTGCACGAAAAATTCAAGTGATTTTTATGCATATCTCAACATTAAATGTGTATGCAATCAATAAGTTTTAGAGCTAGCATCAGCAAATACACTATATGTAATTTGTAATACGTGGCTTTATCAGTAATAACAATTCTTCTTGTGCAACTTTTAATTTGATTTGTATCTTGAATCAAGTTTTGAATTAATGTTTTGAAAATATATGTTCAAAAGACGTTTGTAAGGAAACATTTCAAAAATAAACAGCAAACGTAAAAAATCGAAGGGGGGGGGGGGTTATGTTTTGAGGATGGGCTAGATGGAAAAAAGTTTAATATCCCAAGCATGGGGAATTTGAATGGTGGGGGGATAGGATGGGGATGGGCTGGAGATGCTCTTACCCATGCAAATTTAGGCTTAGTTCTGAATTGTTGAAGTTGTGTTGTGACATGCCAATTTGATAATCAGAAATTACCATAAAAGCGGGGAAAAAACAGGTCGAACAAGCACTATATATATTGGGAACAAACATATTATCCAAGTTATCACAAAACTCCCACACTAAAATATGCCTGGAATATGTTGGCAAATGGTCTTTTCTTCGACGCTGCGTGCCAAAAGGCAAAATCAGCCATTATTCTTTCATATTAAAAAATATATTCACGCATGCAATTGGCCTCCCACTCTCTTATAGCCAAATCAGTTATATGTAGAAATCGAGTTTTATAATAATAAAAAATGGATCAACAACATCCGAGCTAATTATAACTGAAAAGCAGTTCTTCTATTTAAATTTGTTGGCCGCTCACTAGAATGTCCACCCAATCAACACACCTTCACCCCTTGTAAAGCTAAACTAATTAACTAAATCACTAAATCCATTTCCCATCACACACACACACACACACACACACACGCACACGCACACACACACACACATGTACATACTGCCAGTATGTTCTCCAACTTGATTAATTAATCCCAGGAAACTACTTAATAGCTGCTCCTTCATCACCTGCTAGTAGTCAAAGGCCACCTGGGCCATCGACAGTCAGACATTATCCATCCATCCAGGCCCCACAGCCAGTAGAGGTACCTAAAAGGTGGTCCCCACTAGGCAACCCTGATAGGCCTATGATGAGGCGGCCGGTGAGGTGCACCAAATTCAAATCGGTTTGTGTGACACGAGGGGAATTCAAGGGAGGCGGGAACAGGCAGAGGCAAGGCAGGTAGTTCCTTCTTGGTTGCTCCTTCTTGTCAGCTCACGTGGACCTAACTCCCCTCTGCCTCCTGCAGACGTGCCCCTCGTACACACGGCCATGTCTCTTCTTGACCGTGCATATGCCGTTTCAAATATTCTTCCTGATTGTAGGTGTTGACTATGCTGCACTGCGGATCTGCGATCGCCAACTATCATTTCGTATCGATTTCGTACGTGTGAAACCCGATATGTTTTAATAAAGAAATTAACATGCAATGTTTACATTTCCAATGTGTTGGAGATCCTCCTAGTTTTCGTTTAGCTGTAACTGATTAATGATTTTAATAAAGTGTGCCACAACTTAAAAACAGCATGTAATGCATTAGCTTAGAAACAATTTGGATTAAATTTGTTAGTTTGCTAAATTACACTAGAGTGAAGGAACTGATCAAATACACACGAACAACAAAGATCTCTGACCAGAAAAGATGGTTAAACCAAAGCACACACGCCTGCTTTATCGCGCTGGTTAGTTGCACTATTGGCCTTGTGCAAAAGAAAAAGGTAATGTGGTGATTCTTTCTAACCAAACGACGTATTGCGGCAAAAAAAAAAGGTAATGAGATTGTAGGAATCCTTGCCTTGGCATGCGAGGATTCTTTCTACACATTTCAAAAAACGGGTTTAGTCATACCTTATTTTGATTATTGGCATATCGTGAGGCTCCAAGTTACCTAAGAGCACTCTATGCAACTATTCATTTCCATAAAAAAATGATATTCAAAACTTCTTCGCGAGCCTTCCCGTCATCCTCGGGATCAGGATATTTTTTTGAGAATTTCCGACAAGGCTACGCTTTTGACCGTTAGTTCTTTTTGCTCAAAGCGGCGGGTTTGAGCGGCCTCCAATCGTTGTACATGGCTGACGCTCGCTGAGAGAGGGTGGCATTTCGAACGTTTTTGCTGGCAAATTTTTTTTAGGGGAGCTGGCAATTTTAGTTGTGATGGATGTGGTAATTTTTTCAAAAACAGCATGCCATTTTGTAGGAGGATGGCAATTTTCAGCATTCATCCTAGAAAATGTCACGATGTTCTGAAGGAACTGCCTAAAATTGCCATCAAAACGTTCGCAAATACCACCCCTTCCAACGAACGTTCGCGAGATAAGAGGGTTTATAAAAAAACTAAACAACATTACGTGCTTAAGCAAACTGCTGATTCGGTCCATAGCCAAGAAAGTCAGAGAGGGACAGACAGGGTGAGAGATTTTGAGAGAGAAACGGAGAGGTCGCTAGAGAGAGAAACAGAGAGGTCGCTAGAGAGAGAAACAGAGAGGCTGCGTCTCCCGCACACAAAGACTACCTTAGCATTCATGCCGCCATGCACGCATCATCGTCCACCTCCCTCTAAACTCTATAAAAACCCCTCCTATCCACCCCAACGAAACCTGAAAAACCTGACTCATACCTTCCGGCAGTGCTAGCCACACCTCTCTCCAGCAAGCTAAGCTCCGTAGAGCGATGGGGCGGTCGCCGTGCTGCGACGGGGAGGCCGGCGTGAAGAAGGGGCCGTGGACAACCGAGGAAGACAAGCTGCTGGTCAACTACATCCAGGAGAAAGGCCACGGCAGCTGGCGCCGCCTGCCCAAGCTCGCCGGCCTCAACCGCTGCGGCAAGAGCTGCCGCCTCCGCTGGACCAACTACCTCCGCCCGGACATCAAGCGGGGACGCTTCACCGATGACGAGGAGAAGCTCATCATCCACCTCCACTCCCTCCTCGGCAACAAGTAAGTAACCGTCCATGCATGCTTCCTGGCTACACTACATATCTTCTTCGTCTCCGGCGCCGGTGGCTGACGAGTTTCAGTTCAACCAGGTGGTCGTCGATCGCCACGGAGTTGCCGGGGAGGACGGACAACGAGATCAAGAACTACTGGAACACGCACCTGCGCAAGAAGCTGCTCTGCATGGGCATCGACCCCGTCACGCACCGCCCGCGCACCGACCTCAGCCTGCTCGCCGGGCTCCCGGGTCTCCTCGCGGCAGCCGGTAACTTCGGCGACTCCGGCACGGCCACAACCGCCTGGAACATGAACGCGCTCAAGCTCCAGGTCGACGCCGCCAAGTTCCAGCTGCTGCAGGGCCTGGTGCGCGCACTCACCACCGCGGCGGCTCCCGCGCCCGCGCCCGGCATGGGCAACCTCATGGCGCTCCTCGCCCTCAGCAACGGCGGGCAGCACGGCGGAGTCGACCAGAACATGCTGCTCCAGCAGTGCCAGTGGAACGACATGAACAACCTGCCGGCGCTGACCAGCTCAGCGCCGACGACCGACATGTTCGACGGCTTCAGCGCCGGCGACGGGCTGAGCTCAACGGAGCATGGGGGCCACGGCGGGGCGACCGGGAGCAACGTGACCGTTGATCCAATGGTGGCCGACGACCAGGAGAGCAAGAAAAATGGCGGCGGCGGCATGTCGTGCGAGCAGACGCCGGCGTCGAGCCCTTTCGACGGGCTAGAGAGCCTGAACCTGATGGACAACCTCAACACGGACGGTGGTTGGAAGGATTTGCTAGAGTGAGTACCTGCTCCCATTCCATCAACTTTCCATCAAAAAGAAAAGCGCAAATGCTATGCCTGCATGTCTTTTCCATCCAAACTTAATTCTGACCAATATTTCAACTAGCTTGGTTATTTTTATCTGGAAATTAATTCACACAATGCTTAGCTGAAATGATTAATTAATCCTCTTATTTATTTTTATGCAGGCAAGTGTCATGGCTGAACTCAAGTGAGCTGTGATGGGTGGATAGAACATATATGATCAAGAATGCCAAACATAAACCAGTAATGAGATTGAGAATACTAATTGTTTGATTGGATGCACATTTTAGCCATGTACAAAAAAAGAACGGAAGAACATATACACATGTACACACTCACTGCAATTAATGTTCTTTTATGTTTAATTAGTTAATTGGTGTTTCTTTTTTATGAGGGTAATATATGTAATAAGTAGCTTGTGACATAAAATCACTTCCTTTTTTTCCAGACAGCAAATTAGGTGTGTGACAGTGTGAGTGTGACTATATCTCATTTTTCTTGACTCTTGCGTTATGACACATGATTTAATTAGTTAGTTTGAACTTTCTCTTGCGTGAAGAAGCTAACCTCTGGTCGTCATTTCATTGGATTGTGGTTATGTTTTTTTCCCTACAATGTTGGTCTTGTGAGTCCGACATTAGTCTTCACTGTAATCAATCTCCCAATATGTACTTTGCGACAATAATGGTATGGCTACGTACATATATGCATGGTTGCTAGCTAGTTCTAATTGCATCATGCAGAGTGCCATGTTTTAATTATCTAACTAGAGAAGGTATAGTCTACACTGTGGGTCTTCAATTTCGCATTAGGTGTGTGTAGAACAGGAAAATTTATATTTATGCTCTATTTAAGAAAATGTTTCGCGCAGTTTTTTATGTCCATATATATACAAAAGGAATTAAAAACAGTTACATGAATAATATAGCTTCAAATTATTTGACTTTATTTGCTTGAAGAATAGATATAGCTAGCTTTCATAATTCCTGTGTGTGGGGTTTTCTCAGTGGGAACGAGGTTACTTGTTGGAGGAGAATTGACTGGCAAACACAGTACTACTAATTAACCAGCAGCGTCATGTATGCAATATATGATATGCAGCATGCAAACGGTATATAATAGTATAAAATGAGTTAGTTGGAGTTGGACAAGGACGGGTAGCGCTCAAGCTTTAGCTTGTCAAAGTGGAGAAAGTTACCTTTATTAATCTTCTACAATTTCTCCACTATCGCTGACAACCTAACACAGAAATCAAGTAAAAAAAACCTATCTTCATCAATCTTTCTAGGTAGTTGTCCCACCGTTTTTATTTACTCCACATATTTGCTTTAACCTAACTAAAACTTTACCAAGTTCGACCAAGTTTATCGAAAATAATCTAAACTTTCACAAAAATAAATTAGATGAAAAATATATTGAATGATCATTTTAATGGTATTGATTTCGTATTGTGGATGTTTATATTATTTTTTGTATAAACTTGGTCAAAGTTTAGAAAGTTTCATCTGAGACAAAGCTAATATGCGAAGTAAACAAAAAGGGAGGGACTACTTGCGTGGTTAACCAATATTAACTTGACACATAGATTCATAACTACAACTTATGGTAGTACCAGATTCAACTTGATACCACGATTTATGGTACGCTAATTGACCAAGCTTAACTAATTGATAACTAATATTAACTTACTTGAGTAGATTTATATTGTAATTTTGACGCGCAAATTAGTTGAAACAAATGAATAACTAACTAAACATCCATTTTGATCTTTGGGGCACTTTGGATCGACATGTTTTGTTCATGTGTGTGCGTTCCTATCTAATTAGCTAGCTTAGTTTCATTCCTTTCTGTGATAGTGATAGATAATGGGGTTGTGCATGCAAAAATATCTATCAATGGAAAGCTAGCTGCTTGAGTGCACTTTTAGCTTAAACCGCAGCCACTTGGTGTGACCCTGATCGATGCCTGCCTCACAATACATGACAATATACTCCTTCCATCCCATAATATAAAAGTATTTTTTACATTAAAAAGATCTTATATTATGGGACGGAGGGAGTATATGTTTTCTCTTGGTCCTGGACCATCTAAGTCACATAATTGGTTAGGAAGTAGGTAAAGGACTCGTTTCCGGGCACCACAAGCCATTGACTGCCGCAGCTATGTATCACATATCTACGCACTGCTCTGATTGGCATGTCCTCTATGCTCACAACCTAGTTTAATTCGCACATATCACTTTTTTATGTAGCAGCTAAGCTTGCTTTATCCTAGAAAAGCTCGCGGGCTGTTCCGATTTGACACAGTGGTTAAATCATGGCCAACGGACTGCCCCATTGTCCACTTAGAGCATCTCCAGCC
>NC_041386.1:729774674-729795147 GCF_002162155.2 Triticum dicoccoides
GGAGCGAGCCGGCGATACATTTGCCGCTGGGGGCGGTTTTGCGCCCAGTCGTCGCCCCAGGTGCCGATGTTGGCCCACTTTTCAGCCCCATTTCGACGAATATAAAGCCTATATGGGCAGGAATAGGCCCATATTCGGCGTCGTTCGCCGTGGCTCGGCGTTCAATTATCAACATAAATATGTTTTTATCATATATTTCATCACAGAGAAATCAAATACTTCAACAAAATAGTTCAACAACAAATAGTTCAATGCAAATTATATAGTTCAACAAATAAAAACTCATATTTCATCACATGTCGCGCTCGGCGTCGCCCTTGAGCCTCCATAGGTGCTCTATCAGATCTTGCTGCAGTTGATGATGCACCTGTGGGTCTCGGATCTCCTGACACATACTGAGGTACGCAGTCCAGGTTGCTGGTAGCTGGTGATCAACTTGGGCAAGAGGACCCTGCATGTGGTATGGTTCAGTGTCAAACACTGGCTCTTCCTTCTCGCTCTCAATGATCATGTTGTGCAAGATGACACAGCAGGTCATGATCTCCCACATTTTATCTTTCGACCATGTCTGAGCGGGGTACCGGACAACAGCAAATCGAGATTGGAGCACACCAAATGCACGCTCGACATCCTTCCTGCAAGCCTCCTGAATCTTCGCAAACCAGGCGTTCTTGCCTCCAGGCACAGGGTTTGAGATGGTGTTCACAAATGTCGGCCATCTCGGCTAGATGCCATCAGCTAGATAGTACCCCTTGTTGTAGTGCCGCCCATTGATCTCGAAGTTCACTGGAGAAGAATGACCTTCAACAAGCTTGGCAAAGACAGGAGAGCACTGCAGCATGTTGATGTCATTGTGAGTTCCTGGCATACCAAAGAAGGAGTGCCAAATCCAGAGGTCCTGTGTGGCCACCGCCTCAAGTACCACACTGCAACCGCCTTTGGCGCCTTTGTACATCCCCTGCCAAGCAAATGGGCAATTCTTCCATTTCCAATGCATACAGTCGATGCTTCCAAGCATCCCAGGAAATCCTCTTGCTGCATTCTGTGCTAGGATCCGAGCAGTGTCTTTCGCATTGGTGTTCTCAAGTATTGTGGTCCAAACAATGCCACCACTGCCCGACAGAACTTGTAGAAACACTCTATGCTGCTGGACTCGGCCATGCGCCCATAGTCATCCTGTGAGTCACCGGTCACCCCGGGCATAAAAACCGAAGACCGAAAACCGAACGCGAAAAGACCGAGACCGAACCCGAAAAGACCGAACTAGAAAAGACCGAATAAAAAACGATCAGCACAAACAAAAGACCGAATTTGTTACGGTCTGTTCGGTCCTGCTGTCTCAAAGACCGAATAGCCCGTAAAGACCGAACTAGTAAAAGCCCATACACAAGGGTTTACCAAAGGCCCATCCGGCCAGCCCAAGTCATCACACGATCTCACCCTCGGCTCACCTCACGATTCATAGGACAGCAACTAACAACCGCTTCACTCTCATTCCCCATTCTCTCCCACGACAAACCCTAGCCGCCGGCCGCCGCCCGCCGCTGTGGCCCGATGCCACACACCCCCTGAGCCCGTGATGACGGTCGCACCAAAGCGCCGCGCGCCCTGACCGATGAATCCCGGCGCCCCGAGCCGCGCTCAGGACAGGTGACGACCACGACCAGCATCCAAGCCGTCAACCGCCGTGCCCCGTGCGTCGCGCTACGCCGCCAGCCCCGGCACTCGTGCGTCGCTCCATTGCCTGTGACGCGGCCTTCCATCCCCGACCACCATCTAAGCTTTCACCATATTTTCCTCTTCCATGCTGGTCGCCGGCTCACCGCGTACTGTCCTCTTTCAGTGCTCCACCTCGCAGATGAAGGTGAGCAAGCTACCTCATCTCTCTATGTGCATCAAACACATTTGTGATGTTCATGTTCTGTACTGTCCAGATTTTGTTCAGATGTTCATGTTCTGTGGTGTACAAATTTTGTGATGTTTATGTTCTCTATGATGTCCAGATTTTGTGATGTTTCTATGATGTCCAGATTTTGTGTTGCCCATAGGTAAAACTCAGCAAGAAGGCATGCTCCTCCGTCTTAGGATTTCATCATTCCACAAAGCCACGTCCGCGTCATTGCGTAGCGGAGGCCTGAGATTCTTACGTCCTCGATTGCTGAGATGTGGCCGGCGATTGAGAACCTTCAAGAATCCAGTAGTAATATGTCGCCGGCGATTGAGGACCTTCAAGAGTCCAGCAGCAATATGTCGCCCAACGATGGCCGGGCAGTTATAGTCATTGGCGGTGAGGAGCATCGGTAATGGCTAGCTGCTGCTGCACTCGACACTGATGTGCAAGTATAATGTACGCACATGCTCAATCCATCTCCATGTCGTCAACATTATAAGCATTAGTGGACCATATATGCATTTGCATGATGGAGCCGTCTCAGCTAAGCAATAAAGCAAAAGTTCAGGTGCTCATTACTAAGCTGCTTGCAGACTTGAGTATGGAAAGCAACTGATTGTCAACTACCTGCAGAATGTTCTGCACCCGCGAGGAATATACTGGCCGTCTCGACGTTTGGTAGCAGTCCAGGGCGGCTGCAGTTTCAGTTGGTAGTAGGGGTGCTGTCAGCAGTATATATAGTACTGATTTTCTATTTTAAGATTTTCATGTGAATCTTGTTTCTGGTGAAGTAGCGATTATATATACTACAGATTTTCTTTTTTAAGATTTTCATGTGTTGTACTGTTTTCCATGCAGATTGCATACAAGTGTTACTTGTTTGAATTTTTCTTATTTACACATACGCCTCTATACAAACATTTGTTGTCTCTGTACATACACCTTTCTACACACATGTACCTCTGTACTCTATGTAGTTTGCATACAACTATTACTGGAAGTAATATAAATCTGAGTTCTAGTAGCTATTAATTTGGTCTGTTTGGTCGGGACCGAAGACCGAATAGTAAAGACCGAAGACCGAATAGTGAAGAACCGGAAAGACCGAAATTATTTCGGTCATCAATTATGGAAGACCGAATTTTTGAAAGACCGAAAGACCGGACCGAACAAACCAAAAAGACCGAACGCCCGGGCTGTGTCACCGGGAGCTCCGTGTGCAAGCATCCTCATCGTTGTCGTGCATTTCTGGATCGAGGTGAATCCAAGTTTACCGGTGCAATCCATCTTGCATTTGAAGTAGTTGCCGAACTCCTGGATGGAATTCACAATCCTGAGGAAAAGCTTTCTGCTCATCCGATAACGGCGCCGAAATGTTTTGTCACCGTGAAGTGGAGCATCGGCGAAGTAGTCAGAGTAGAGCATGCAGCAGCCTTCGAGACGATGCCGGTTCTTTGCTTTCACCCGCCCCGACGCCGAGCCACCTCGTCGCGGCTTTTCATTGCTCGCCAGCAGCTGGGCGAGGGCAGCGTGCACCATGAGATGCTCTTCTTCCTAGACGTCGGTCTCGGCTTCCTCCTCCAGCAGCGCGGCGAGCGCTTCCTCGTCATCCGAGTCCATCGCCAAGGCAGGCAAATCGCCGAGCACCTTGCGCCCGGTTGGCGTGCACCCGCTGCTAAACTGCCCCTCCGCGGCCGGAAACGGCGGCCGGAAACGCCCAGCTTCTGTTGGAGGGGCTGCCGCGGCGAACCTCTGCTATTTTTCCGGCGGGAAATGGCTATCTAGCGGTGAAGGGCGGCGGGTGGCGCCGGGATATAGCTAGTGGCGGCCGAGAGCGTGGGGGGTGGGAGGCGAGTCGGGCAAGAAAATCTTGACTTTTCACCTGACAGCGTGGGCCAGCCGCGCTTTTCTCTTGCGTCGGAGCCCCCGAGCGCCCCCCCAGCGCGCCGGGTTCGGCCTGCGGCCGCCAGGCAGAAAAAAGGGCCAAGCCGGTGCTTTTCGCCGTCCCTCAGGGGCGCGAATGGGTTGTTTTTTTGGCGCCGGCGCTGAAAAAATCGCCTGGGGGGCCTGTTGGGGGCGCGGTTGGAGATGCTCTTTGGCTCGGATGCCATGGTGTGATCTGCAGAGGAGGCTGCTGCTCCACGACACAAACCGAAGAGAAAGGGAAGAGAGAGAGGAAAAATAGAGGGAAAGGAAGTGAGAGATGGGCACATCCTCTATTTTTTGGGTACATGCCCTTAGAGTACTTAAACCTGTTATCTGGCAATGTCCTTCCATTTTTTGGTGAACAGTTTGAGCAGTTTTCTTTTCTCTATCATTTCAAGCTAAGCAACAGGCCGGGCCCTTTCGATAAAGGATAAAATGTTTTTGGTAATAATATGATAATTCGTTACCATGAAAATATATAATATGTTGATAGACAATTTAGGTCATCACTGCCAGTTAATTTCCATGTGCACATATTCGTACCATCCTCAGAAATTCCGTAGTTATCTGCGCATGCATACGTGTAAACAGGACCATTACCATGCATGCATTCATGGCAGATGAGAAATGGACAACGGATAATTTGTTCAACACCAAGTCCTTTCATACGAATGTATATATCTACCCTCTACCGGGATGCTGGGGTGCGCATCGGGCGCGGCGAGCTGATGCCATGGCGCGCGGCAGAGCGTGGCGCGTGGGCGCGTTTCGGCGCGGCGCAAGGTCGCGCTGCTGGTGGCCTTGGCTGGCATCTGTGCGGCTCCGTTGCTCGTTCGTGTGCCACGGGGTGTGGGGGCGCTGTGGTCGGTTTTGGCGAGATCTAGCCTCTGCCAACTTGTAGGCTAGAGGGCTGGCACGAGAAGGCATCAGAGCATCTCTATCAGGCCCTTTATATCTCGGATCTGTAGGGGGCCCTGTGGTCAGTTTTGGTGAGATCTAGCCTCTGTCAACTTGTAGGCTAGATGGCTGGCACGAGAAGGCATCAGTGCATCTCTATTGATCTCTTTATATCGTGGATCTGTAAACTGAGTTTACAGTTCGTAGAATGCCTCGGATACGGGCCGAAAAGATTGGCAGTAGAATAGAAACGTAAAATGAACCCGTAATTTTTAAAATCAGAACTTTGTAGGAGAAATCAGTAGAACTAGCAGCGTTCATAGTACTTGATCATCATACATATTTCATACATAGCATATTTGTGCAAAGTAGATTGGAGGAGCGGCGGCTACTGAAAACCCTACTAGCAAAAGTTGGCTCATCGGAGCCATCCGGGTGCCGCGGCGACCCTGTGGCGGCGGATGAGTTCAATCGTCGGAGGAGGAGGCAACGAGGTCAACGTAGATGTCGTCATGCGCCATGGCATCGCGGCGTCATGCCTCGAGGTTGGCATCAAAATACTGCGCCTTCACAAGCCCCTGCTCACGGAGGACGTCGTCGAGCTCGGCTTTCCGTCGACGGTGTTGCTCCGCCTGCACCTCCTCCCGCGCACTGCGCGTGACGATGGCCTGCTAGAATATGAACAGCTCCACCAACGGGAGGAAACCCTCTGGCCCGATGACGCCACCGCCCGGCCGCACCGGCTCCTCCTCGAGCTCTCTCTGCACCGCGCGGAGCGGCAGGAGCTTCTCCGCCTCCCTTTTCACCGGCATGAGGAGCGGCATACAGGAACTCAACCCCCGGCAGAGGAACTTCCCGCAATGGAGCAGCTGCCTACGCTGGAGGACAGACGCGTCTGCTCTATCTCGCGAAGGAGGAACGACGGCGGCGGCTTATGTACTTCTTCGCGACTCGCTTCCTCGCGCCGTCGGCTCTGACATACC
The DNA here is from genome assembly GCF_002162155.2 of Triticum dicoccoides. NCBI lineage: Eukaryota > Viridiplantae > Streptophyta > Magnoliopsida > Poales > Poaceae > Triticum > Triticum dicoccoides. The sequence goes on from NC_041386.1 coordinate 729,780,372, forward strand.
GCTGTTGCTCGGGGTCGTAGCTACAGCCTGAGCGGTGGCCCCAGCTCAACATTCCGCTCCACATGGTTGCGTGTAGCGATGGATTTAGCTCACCGGCGGTGAGGAATCAGAGAGGTGCTTAGGGATTCGCGACGGCGGTGGGATAGGGTTTTGACCCATATCGCGACCGCAAACCTGTAGATATGCTGCGTGAGGGGGGGAGGTCTGAGACATCGTAAAATCATTTAAGGGCAGGGCGACTATACAGGCTCTTGTCTGGCCCCAAAAAAGCCAAACCCGTATAGTCGCCAAATTTGTACAGTTTGCGTGCTTTTAATTAGTCAGCTAGAGATGCTCTCAAGCACCATAAGAGTGTGGTTGCGTTTCGCGCCTGGTCCGGCGATGTTTTGCCGTGTGGTGGCTGTAGCGGTGGTGTCGGTGATTGCTGGTGGTCTCTCCCCTTCAAGAGCGTCCACACCCAGCTCCTCGAGTTGTGGCACCGTCCAGTTTGTCGTGCGTGCCAGTGCGAGCTGCACAGTTTGGCCTTGATCCCGCCTAGTTTCTCCGCGCAGTGGTGCGGACCGGCTATGTTCGTCTCTCCCTCGGCCTTTCCTATGTGCTGCGGTGTGGTGTAGAGGTCGCTCAGTTTTGCGCATGAAGGTAGAGAACGGCCAGATCCGGCTTTGCTCGCCCTGAGCCTACGAGTGGCGGTGCGGACCAGTCAGGTGGGCATGTGCTCGCTGAGTGGCATTTCCTAACGGGCGCCTTAAGCGCCCGTTTCTTCTATTTCCTCAAACCGGCGCATACCCCCGCGCACGCTGGGCCGGCCCGTTTCCTTCTTTTTCTTTCTGATAAAAAACGGCGATGTTTTGCCGTGTGGTGGCTGTAGCGGTGGTGTCGGTGATTGCTGGTGGTCTCTCCCCTTCAAGAGCGTCCACACCCAGCTCCTCGAGTTGTGGCACCGTCCAGTTTGTCGTGCGTGCCAGTGCGAGCTGCACAATTTGGCCTTGATCCCGCCTAGTTTCTCCGCGCAGTGGTGCGGACCGGCTATGTTCGTCTCTCCCTCGGCCTTTCCTATGTGCTGCGGTGTGGTGTAGAGGTCGCTCAGTTTTGCGCATGAAGGTAGAGAACGGCCAGATCCGGCTTTGCTCGCCCTGAGCCTACGAGTGGCGGTGCGGACCAGTCAGGTGGGCATGTGCTCGCTGAGTGGCATTTCCTAACGGGCGCCTTAAGCGCCCGTTTCTTCTATTTCCTCAAACCGGCGCATACCCCCGCGCACGCTGGGCCGGCCCGTTTCCTTCTTTTTCTTTCTGATAAAAAACTGCAGCAAACACGTTATTTCCAATGTGAGGACTCGATCTCGCGATCTCTCTGTTGAACCAGCTGCGCACTAACCAACAGACCACCGTATAGACAATGTCCTTTTACTTATTTTCCTTCTTTTATTTACATAGGCCGCGAGAGCCCACCAAACCAGCTTTCACAGCTCGCTGATTTCTGGGCGTTTTTTTTTCTGGTTCGTTTTTTCCTTTTCTTTTCTCATTTTCCTTTTTTATTTTCTTTTTAAAATTCGTGAAATTTTTAAAATTGCATGAACTTTTATCAAATCGATGAACTTTTTTTAAAATTCGATGAAAATTTTAAAATTCCATGAACTTTTTAAGACGTGAACAATTATTGAGAACATGAACAAAAATTTATATACGACTAGAGATTTTCAAATATACACTGAAAGTTTTTTTGGTGTACGATGAACAATTTTTAACTACACAGCGAACATTTTTGTTATATACATTGAAATAATTTAAAACATTTTATACATTTTTTTGATATAAGATGAACAAATTTTATACATTGAACATTTTTGTAATATAATCTGAACAATTTTGTGATACGCACTGAAAAACCATTTAAATACCCATTGAACACTTTTTGATGTACACTGAACAATTTAAAATGTTGAACAAAATTTGAAAAAGTGAATAGATTTGAAAACTATGAACACATTTTGTAATCTTTCGAATGTATCCACATTTTATTTAAAATTGATGAACCTTTTCAAATTCCATTAACTTTTTTCTAATTCAATGAACCTTTTCAAATTTGGTAAACTTTTGTTCAAATTTGTTGAACGTTCTGCCAAATCTGATGGACTTTTTTAAAAATATTGATGACATTTTTTCAAGTTCGATGAACTTTTTTCAAGAGTGATGAATTTTTCCTTCAATTTTGTGAACGTTTTTCAAACTCATTGAACTATTTTTCAAAACCGATGAACTTTTATTTGAAAACGATGAACTTTTTTAAAACCGATGAACTTTTTCTCAATATTTGTGAACTATTTTTTGAAAACTGATGAAAAAATTTCAAATCTGTGAACTTTTTTCTCAATATTTGTGAACTATTTTTGAAAATTGATGAACTTTTTTCAAATTCGATGAACTTTTTTCTCAAAATTGTGAACTTTTTTTCAAAATAGATGAACTTTTTTCAAAATCAATGATTTCATTTGTGATTCATGAACTTTTTTCGAAATGGTTTCAAATAGTTGAAAATTCAAACACTACAGTAAATAGATGTGTAATAAATTGCGCTCGTATAAGTGTAGTTAAACTATTCGCCCTGTTCTTGTTCACTAGCTGGTAGCTAGGCCAGATGGTTAGCTTTCAGTAAACTTGTTTGTGAGGTCGTGTGTTCGATCCACTATGAGACCTATTTTTGCCGATTTTTTCGCCCTACCCAGGAGCGAGCAAACTTCGCCTGCGATCAATAAAAATTTGCTGGGCCGGCCCAGTACCATCGCCTGTGGGCGCCAGTAAGCCGAACCGGCGCTGAAGGCGCCCGTTAGGAGCTCTCTCGCTGAGTTCATGCGCGCGGTTTTGACCAATTACTTTTTGGTAGTGTTTGCTTTGGGCTCATGCTGCTATGTGGCGTTGGTGGCCTTGGATCCTCGGATTGTTGGTGAAAAGCTCGGCTCCGGATGAAGATCATGCATCGACTCTGTCGTTGTCGACGGTAATGGCATCCACGGTTGTTGTCTTCCTTGAAGGTATCATTGTGGAGCCGTTTGCCCTCGCTTCCCAATAGCGTGAGCTTTTCGGGTGAAAACCTAAGATCGGGTTGTTGGGGAACGTAGTAATTTCAAAAAAAATTCTACGTACACGCAAGATCATGGTGATGACATAGCAACGAGAGGGGAGAGTGTTGTCCACGTACCCTCGTAGACCGTAAGCGGAAGCGTTATGACAACGCGGTTGATGTAGTCGTACGTCTTCACGAACCTACCGATCCAAGCACCGAACGTACGGCACCTCCGAGTCCAGCACACGTTCAGCTCGATGACGATCCCCGGGCTTCGATCCAGCAAAGCTTCGGGGATGAGTTCCGTCAGCACGACGGCGTGGTGACGATGATGATGTTCTACTGGCGCAGGGCTTCGCCTAAACTCCGCGATGATATGACCAGGTGGAATATGGTGGAGGGGGGCACCGCACACGGCTAAGGAACGATCCGTAGATAAACTTGTGTGTCCTGGGGTGCCCCCCTGCCCCCGTATATAAAGGAGGGAGGGGGGAGGCCGGCCGGCCCTTGTGGGCGCGCCAAGGAGGAGGAGTCCTCCTAGTAGGAGTAGGACTCCCCTTTTCTTACTCCTACTAGGAGGGGGGAGGAAGGGGAAGAGGGGGGAAGGAAAGAGGGGGGCGCCGCCCCCCCTCCTAGTTCAATTCGGACCAGAGGGAGAGGGGGCGCGCGGCCCACCCTGGCCGCCCCTCTCTCTTTCCACCAAGGCCCATGTGGCCCATTATCTCTCCCTGGGGGGGTTCCGGTAACCCTCCGGCACTCTGGTTTTCTCCGACAACGTCCGGAACACTTCCGGTGTCCGAATATAGTCGTCCAATATATCAATCTTTATGTCTCGACCATTTCGAGACTCCTCGTCATGTCCGTGATCACATCCGGGACTCCAAACAAACTTCGGTACATCAAAACTTATAAACTCATAATAAAATTGTCATCGTGACGTTAAGCGTGCGGACCCTACGGGTTCGAGAACTATGTAGACATGACCTAGAACTATTCTCGGTCAATAACCAATAGAGGAACCTGGATGACCATATTGGTTCCTACATATTCTACGAAGATCTTTATCGGTCAAAACGCATAACAACATACGTTGTTCCCTTTGTCATCGGTATGTTACTTGCCCGAGATTTGATCGTCGGTATCCAATACCTAGTTCAATCTCGTTACCGGCAAGTCTCTTTACTCGTTACGTAATGCATCATCCCGTAACCAACTCATTGGTCACATTGCTTGCAAGGCTTATAGTGATGTGCATTACCGAGAGGGCCCAGAGATACCTCTCTGATAATCGGAGTGACAAAACCTAATCTCGAAATACGCCAACTCAACATGTACCTTCGGAGACACCTGTAGTACTCCTTTATAATCACCCAGTTACGTTGTGACGTTTGGTAGTACCCAAAGTGTTCCTCCGGTAAACGGGAGTTGCATAATCTCATAGTTACAGGAACATGTATAAGTCATGAAGAAAGCAATAGCAATATACTAAATGATCAAGTGCTAGGATAACGGAATGGGTCATGTCAATCACATCATTCTCCTAATGATGTGATCCCATTAATCAAATGACAACACATGTCTATGGTTAGGAAACATAACCATCTTTGATTAATGAGCTAGTCAAGTAGAGGCATACTAGTGACTATATGTTTGTCTATGTATTCACATATGTATCATGTTTCCGGTTAATACAATTCTAGCATGAATAATAAACATTTATCATGATATGAGGAAATAAATAATAACTTTATTATTGCCTCGAGGGCATATTTCCTTCACGGGTAGTGCCAGATTGGGTTATGGCGGTGTCCTAGGCATCGTTTTCCTCCTTGGAGGTGTTACCTTGGAGATACCGCCGATGGGTTCTGATGGTGTTCATGATTGATGGTAGAGATTGGGTTTGTGGTGTTGCCGACGGATCTTTTTCTTTGTAACCCTCTTGTTGTTATTTGCCAGGTTGCGGCTGTGTACCCCTTTTCTCTCGTACACGAGGGCGCTAGGGTTTCTCATGCCTTCCGTCGGCGCCATCATCAGTCTATCTCGTCTTCTATGGTCTTAGGGCCATGCAAGCACGGTGGATCGTGGCCCTTGCCAGCGGAGTTTTGTTAGGGTTTGTGTCCTACTCAGGGAGGCGAGGCGGCATCGGCTCTCTGGAGATGGAATAATGTCCTTCCTGCCTAGCTCCCGTCCGGGTGGTGTTTATAGCATCGTTGGAGGGCGTGGGGAGGTTTTTCTCCGGCGGATCTCGTGGGATTCGGTCGGCGTTTGTCTTCGATGGATCCATGTGGATCCGATCTTCGTTTGTCTGTGTTCATGCGTCTACAGGTTGGATCGATCCTTCTGATCTGCGCATCCCATCAGCAGCAGTGGCTGCTGTCCTGGTGCACTGGTCCTATGGGGCCTTAGAGCAACTCCACTCGTTCGCCCCCCCAGCGCAGCGGCCGGCGATATTTGGACCATCGCCTGACGCTTTTTAGGCCCTGGGAAGATCTAGGTCCCAAACATGCCCCCAGGGGCTGGCCCCAAGACGTTTAAATTCAAACATGACATTTCCCGCTACCGCAAAAAATGCCACAAGTCGGGTGATCAGTGCCACAAAGTCCGGCGACCACCATGCCACAGTTCGGCGATTACTAAACTCGAAAGCTTGACGTTCAAAAGGAAGGACGCGTAGGCAATGCATCAAACGGCAGTGCCATCCTCTGGCGTCGAACGGGCAGGAGTCGGCGTGCGCGGGCTGGTCGATGTCGGCGTGGCTTCTGTGCTGAGCGTCGTGGAGGTGCCGCTCGGGCTTGGAGGCGGCGTTGGGGTTGAAGGAAATATGCCCTATATGCAATAATAAAGTTATTATTTATTTCCTCATATCATGATAAATGTTTATTATTCATACTAGAATTGTATTAACTGGAAACATGATACATGTGTGAATACATAGACAAACTTAATGTCACTAGTATGCCTCTACTTGACTAGCTCATTAATCAAAGATGGTTAAGTTTCCTAACCATAGACATGTGTTGTCATTTGATTAAAGAGATCACATCATTAGGAGAATGATGTGATTGACTTGACCCATTCCGTTAGCCTAGCACTTGATCGTTTAGTATGTTGCTATTGCTTTCTTCATGACTTATACTCCCTCCGTTCGGAAATAATTGTCATCAAAATGAATAAAAGGGGATGTATCTAGATGTATTTTAGTTCTAGATACATCCCTTTTTGTTCATTTTGATGACAAATATTTTCCGACGGAGGGAGTACAAAGTTCCTACAACTATGAGATTATGCAACTCCCGTTTACCGAAGGAACACTTTATGTGCTACCAAACGTCCTAATGTAACTGGGTGATTATAAAGGAGCTCTACAGGTGTCTCCAAAGAGAGATGTTGAGTTGGCGTATTTCGAGATTAGGTTTTGTCACTCCGATTGTCGGAGAGGTATCTCTGGGCCCTCTCGGTAATGCACATCACTACAAGCCTTGCAAGCAATGTGGCCAATGAGTTGGTTACGGTATGATGCATTATGTAACGAGTAAAGAGACTTGCCGGTAACGAGATTGAACTAGGTATTGGATACCGACGATCGAATCTCGGGCAAGTAACATACCGATGACAAAGGGAACAACGTATGTTGTTATGCGGTTTGACCGATAAAGATCTTCGTAGAATATGTAGGAGCCAATATGAGCATCCAGGTTCCGCTATTGGTTATTGATCGGAAATAGTTCTAGGTCATGTCTACATAGTTCTCGAACCCGTAGGGTCCGCACGCTTAAAGTTACGATGACAGTTTCATTATGAGTTTATATGTTTTGATGTACCGAAGGTTGTTCGGAGTCCTGGATGTGATCACGGACATGACGAGGAGTCTCTAAATGGTCGAGACATAAAGATTGGTATATTGGAAGCCTATATTTGGATATCGGAATTGTTCCGGGAGAAATCGGGATTTTTCCGGAGTACCGGGGGGTTACCGAAACCCCCCCACGAGGGTTAATGGGCCTACATGGGCCCTAAGGGAGAAGAGGAGGGCCGGCCAGGGCAGGCCGCGCGTCCCCTCCCCCCTAGTCCGAATAGGACAAGGAAGGGGGGCGGCGCCCCCCTTTCCTCTTTCCCCTTCCCCCTTTCCTTCTCCTACAAGGCAAGAGGGGGGAGTCCTGCTCCCGGTGGGAGTAGGACTCCTCCAGGCGCACCCCTAGGGGCCGGCCGCACCTCCCCCCTCCCTCCTTTATATACGGGGGCAGGGGGCACCCCATGACACACAAGTTGATCTTCGTGATCGTTCCTTAGCCGTGTGTGGTGCCCCCCTCCACCATATTCCACCTCGGTCATATCGTTGCGGTGCTTAGGAGAAGCCCTGCGTCGGTAGAACATCATCATCGTCACCACGCCGTCGTGCTGACGGAACTCATCCCCGACACCCTGCTGGATCGGAGTTCGGGGATCGTCATCGAGCTGAACGTGTGCTGAACTCGGAGGCGCCGTACGTTCGGTGCTTGGATCGGTCGGATCGTGAAGACTACGACTACATCAACTGCGTTGTCATAACACTTCCGCTTTCGGTCTACGAGGGTACGTGGACACACTCTCCCCTCTCGTTGCTATGCATCACCATGATCTTGCGTGTGCGTAGGAATTTTTTTGAAATTACTACGTTCCCCAACAATGGCATCCGAGCCAGGTTTTATGCGTTGATGTTATTTGCACGAGTAGAACACAAGTGAGTTGCGGGCGATACAAGTCCTACTGCTTACCAGCATGTCATACTTTGGTTCAGCGGTATTGTTGGATGAAGCGGCCCGGACCGACATTACGGGTACGCTTACGCGAGACTGGTTTTACCGCCGTGCTTCGCACACAGGTGACTAGCGGGTGTCTGTTTCTCCAACTTTAGTTGAACCGAGTGTGGCTACGCCCGATCCTTACGAAGGTTAAAACAGCACTAACTTGACGAACTATCGTTGTGGTTTTGATGCGTAGGTAAGAACGGTTCTTGCTCAGCCCGTAGCAGCCACGTAAAATTTGCAACAACAAAGTGGAGGACGTCTAACTTGTTTTTGCAGGGCTTGTTGTGATGTGATATGGTCAATACATGATGCTATATTTTATTGTATGAGATGATCATGTTTTGTAACCGAAGTTATCGGCAACTGGCAGGAGCCATATGGTTGTCGCTTTATTGTATGAAATGCAAACGCCCTGTAATTGCTTTAGTCGTAGAAGAAATAGATGGCGTAACGACAACGATGCTACGATGAAGATCAAGGTGTCGCGCCGGTGACGATGGTGATCACGATGGTGCTTCAGAGATGGAGATCACAAGCACAAGATGATGATGACCATATCATATCACTTATATTGATTGCATGTGATGTTTATCCTTTATGGATCTTATCTTGCTTTGATTGACGATAGCATTTTAAGATGATCTCTCACTAAATTATCAAGAAGTGTTCTCCCTGAGTATGCACCGTTGTGAAAGTTCTTCGTGCTGAGACACCACGTGATGATCGGGTGTGATAAGCTCTACGTTCAAATACAACGGGTGCAAAACAGTTGCACACGCGAAATACTCAGGTTAAACTTGACGAGCCTAGTATATACAGATATGGCCTCGGAACACAGAGACCGAAAGGTCGAGCGTGAATCATATAGTAGATATGATCAACATAGTGATGTTCACCATTGAAAACTTCTCCATCTCACGTGATGATCGGACATGGTTTAGTTGATTTGGATCACGTGATCACTTAGATGACTAGAGACATGTCTGTCTAAGTGGGAGTTCTTAAGTAATATGATTAATTGAACTTAAATTTATCATGAACTTAGTACCTGATAGTATTTTTGCTTGTCTATGTTTGTTGTAGATAGATGGCTCATGTTGTTGTTCCGTTGAATTTTAATGCGTTCCTTGAGAAAGCTAAGTTGAAAGATGATGGTAGCAATTACACGGACTGGGGCCGTAACCTGAGGATTATCCTCATTGCTGCACAGAAGAATTACGTCCTGGAAGCACCGCAGGGTGCCAGGCCTGCTGCAGATGCAACTAACGACGTTAAGAACGTCTGGCAAAGCAAAGCTGATGACTACTCAATAGTTCAGTGTGCCATGCTTTACGGTTTGGAACCGGGTCTTCAACGACGTTTTGAACGTCATGGAGCATATGAGATGTTCCAGGAGTTGAAGTTAATATTTCAAGCAAATGCCCGGATTGAGAGATATGAAGTCTCCAATAAGTTCTATAGCTGTAAGATGGAGGAGAATAGTTCTGTCAGTGAACACATACTCAAAATGTGTGGGTATAATAATCACTTGATTCAACTGGGAGTTAATCTTCCTGATGATAGTGTCATTGACAGAATTCTTCAATCACTGCCACCAAGCTACAAGAGCTTCGTGATGAACTATAATATGCAAGGGATGGACAAGACTATACCCGAGCTCTTCGCAATGCTAAAGGCTGCGGAGGTAGAAATCAAGAAGGAGCATCAAGTGTTGATGGTCAATAAGACCACCCGTTTCAAGAAAAAGGGCAAAGGGAAGAAGAAGGGGAACTTCAAGAAGAACAGCAAACAAGTTGCTGCTCAAGAGAAGAAACCCAAGTCTAGACCTAAGCGTGAGACTGACTGCTTCTACTGCAAGCAGACTGGACACTAGAAGCGGAACTGCCCCAAGTATTTGGCGGATAAGAAGGATGGCAAAGTGAACAAAGGTATATGTGATATGCATGTTATTGATGTGTACCTTACTAATGCTCGCAGTAGCACCTGGGTATTTGATACTGGTTCTGTTGCTAATATTTGCAACTCGAAACAGGGACTACGGAATAGGCGAAGATTGGCTAAGGACGAGGTGACGATGCGCGTGGGAAATGGTTCCAAAGTCGATGTGATCGCGGTCGGCGCGCTACCTCTAATCTACCATCGGGATTAGTTTTACACCTAAATAATTGCTATTTTGTGCCAGCGTTGAGCATGAACATTATATCTGGATCTTGTTTGATGCGAGACGGTTATTCATTTTAATCAGAGAATAATGGTTGTTCTATTTATATGAGTAATATCTTTTATGGTCATGCACACTTACAGAGTGGTCTATTTTTGTTAAATCTCGATAGTAGTGATACACATATTCATAATGTTGAAGCCAAAAGATGCAGAGTTAATAATGATAGTGCAACTTATTTGTGGCACTGCCGTTTAGGTCATATCGGTGTAAAGCGCATGAAGAAACTCCATACTGATGTACTTTTGGAATCACTTGATTATGAATCACTTGGTACTTGCGAACCGTGCCTCATGGGCAAGATGACTAAAACGCCGTTCTCCGGAACTATGGAGCGAGCAACTGAATTGTTAGAAATCATACATACCGATGTATGTGGTCCAATGAATGTCGAAGCTCGCGGTGGGTATCGTTATTTTCTCACCTTCACAGATGATTTGAGCAGATATGGGTATATCTACTTGATGAAACACAAGTCTGAAACATTTGAAAAGTTCAAAGAATTTCAGAGTGAAGTAGAAAATCATCGTAACAAGAAAATAAAATTTCTACGATCTGATCGTGGAGGAGAATATTTGAGTTACGAGTTTGGTTTACATTTGAAACAATGCAGAATAGTTTCGCAACTCACGCCACCCGGAACACCACAACGAAATGGTGTGTCTGAGCGTCGTAATCGTACTTTACTAGATATGGTATGATCTATGATGTCTCTTACTGATTTACCGCTATGGTTTTGGGGTTATGATTATATACGACCACATTCACGTTAAATAGGGCACCATCAAAATCCATTGAGACGACGCCTTATGAACTATGGTTTGGCAAGAAACCAAAGTTGTCGTTTCTTAAAGTTTGGGGCTGCGATGCTTATGTGAAGAAACTTCAACCAGATAAGCTCGAACCCAAATTGGAGAAATGTGTCTTCATAGGATACCCAAAAGAGACAATTGGATACACCTTCTATCACAGATCTGAGGGCAAGATTTTCGTTGCTAAATTCGGATCCTTTCTAGAGAAGGAGTTTCTCTCGAAAGAAGTGAGTGGGAGGAAAGTAGAACTTGATGAGGTAACTGTACCTGCTCCCTTATTGGAAAGTAGTTCATCACAAGAACCGATTCTTATGACAACTACACCAATTAGTGACGAAGCTAATGATATTGATCATGAATCTTCAGATCAAGTTTCTACTGAACCTCGTAGGTCTACCAGAGTAAGATCCGCACCAGAGTGGTATGGTAATCCTGTTCTGAAAGTCATGTTACTTGACCATGGCAAACCTGCGAACTATGAGCAAGTGATGATGAGCCCAGATTCCGCAAAATGACTTGAAGCCATGAAATCTGAGATAGGATCCATGTATGAGAACAAAGTATGGACTTTGGTTGACTTGCCCGATGATCGGCAAGCCATTGAGAATAAATGGATCTTCAAGAAGAAGACTGACGCTGATGGTAATATAACTGTCTACAAAGCTCGACTTGTTGCAAAAGGTTTTCGACAAGTTCAAGGGGTTGACTACGATGAGACTTTCTCACCCGTAGCGATGCTTAAGTCTGTCCGAATCATGTTAGCAATTGCCGCATTTTATGATTATGAAATTTGGCAAATGGATGTAAAAACTGCATTCCTGAATGGATTTCTGGAAGAAGAGTTGTATATGATGCAACCGGAAGGTTTTGTCGATCCAAAAGGTGCTAACAAAGTGTGCAAGCTCCAGTGATCCATTTATGGACTGGTGCAAGCATCTCGGAGTTGGAATAAACGCTTTGATAGTGTGATCAAAGCATATGGTTTTATACAGACTTTTGGAGAAGCCTGTATTTACAAGAAAGTGAGTGGGAGCTCTGTAGCATTTCTGATATTATATGTAGATGACATATTGTTAATTGGAAATGATATAGAATTTCTGGATAGCATAAAAGGATACTTAAATAAAAGTTTTTCAATGAAAGACCTCGGTGAAGCTGCTTACATATTGGGCATCAAGATCTATAGAGATAGATCAAGACGTTTAATTGGACTTTCACAAAGCACATACCTTGATAAAGTTTTGAAAAAGTTCAAAATGGATCAGGCAAAGAAAGGGTTCTTTCCTGTATTGCAAGGTGTGAAGTTGAGTCAGACTCAATGCCCGACCACAACAGAAGATAGAGAAAAAATGAAAGATGTTCCCTATGCTTCAGCCATAGGCTCTATCATGTATGCAATGCTGTGTACCAGACCTGATGTATGCTTAGCGATAGGTTTAGCAGGGAGGTACCAAAGTAATCCAGGAGTGGATCACTGGACAGCGGTCAAGAACATCCTGAAATGCCTGAAAATGACTAAGGATATGTTTCTCGTTTATGGAGGTGACAAAGAGCTAGTCGTAAATGGTTACGTCGATGCAAGCTTTGACACTGATCCGGACGATTCTAAATCGCAAACCGGATACGTGTTTTTATTAAACGGTGGAGCTGTAAGTTGGTGCAGTTCTAAACAAAGCATCATGGCGGGATCTACATACGAAGCGGAGTACATCGCTGCTTTGGAAGCGGCAAATGAAGGAGTCTGGATGAAGGAGTTCATTTCCAATCTAGGTGTCATACCTAGTGCATCGGGACCAATGAAGATCTTCTGTGACAATACAGGTGCAATTTCCTTGGCAAAGGAATCCGGATTTCACAAGAGGACCAAGCACATCAAGAGACGCTTCAATTCCATCCGGGACCAAGTCGAGGTGGGAGACATAGAGATTTGCAAGATACATACGGATCTGAATGTAGCAGACCCATTGACTAAGCCTCTTCCACGAGCAAAACATGATCAGCACCAAGACTCCATGGGTGTTAGAATCATTACTGTGTAATCTAGATTATTGACTCTAGTGCAAGTGGGAGACTGAAAGAAATATGCCCTAGAGGCAATAATAAAGTTATTATTTATTTCCTCATATCATGATAAATATTTATTATTCATGCTAGAATTGTATTTACCGGAAACATGATACATGTGTGAATACATAGACAAACTTAATGTCACTAGTATGCCTCTACTTGACTAGCTCATTAATCAAAGATGGTTAAGTTTCCTTACCATAGACATGTGTTGTCATTTGATAAAGAGATCACATCATTAGGAGAATGATGTGATTGACTTGACCCATTCCGTTAGCCTAGCACTGGATCGTTTAGTATGTTGCTATTGCTTTCTTCATGACTTATACAAAGTTCCTACAACTATGAGATTATGCAACTCCCGTTTACCGGAGGAACACTTTGTGTGCTACCAAACATCACAACGTAACTGGGTGATTATAAAGGAGCTCTACAGGTGTCTCCAAAGATAGATGTTGAGTTGGCGTATTTCGAGATTAGGTTTTGTCACTCCGATTGTCGGAGAGGTATCTCTGGGCCCTCTCGGTAATGCACATCACTATAAGCCTTGCAAGCAATGTGGCCAATGAGTTGGTTACGGTATGATGCATTACGTAACGAGTAAAGAGACTTGCTGGTAACGTGATTGAACTAGGTATTGGATACCGACGATCGAATCTCGGGCAAGTAACATACCGATGACAAAGGGAACAACGTATGTTGTTATGTGGTTTGACCGATAAAGATCTTCGTAGAATATGTAGGAGCCAATATGAGCATCCAGGTTCCGCTATTGGTTATTGATCGGAAATAGTTCTAGGTCATGTCTACATAGTTCTCGAACCCGTAGGGTCCGTGCGCTTAAAGTTACGATGACAGTTTCATTATGAGTTTATATGTTTCGATGTACCGAAGGTTGTTCGGAGTCCCGGATGTGATCACGGACATGACGAGGAGTCTCAAAATGGTCGAGACATAAAGATTGATATATTGGAAGCCTATATTTGGATATCGGAATTGTTCCGGGAGAAATCGGGATTTTTCCGGAGTACCGGGGGGTTACGGAAACCCCCCCGAGGGTTAATGGGCCTACATGGGCCCTAAGGGAGAAGAGGAGGGCCGGCCAGGGCAGGCCGCGCGTCCCCTCCCCCCCTAGTCCGAATAGGACAAGGAAGGGGGGGGGGGGGCGGCGCCCCCCTTTCCTCTTTCCCCTTCCCCCTTTCCTTCTCCTACAAGGCAAGAGGGGGGAGTCCTACTCCCGGTGGGAGTAGGACTCCTCCAGGTGCACCCCTAGGGGCCGGCCGCACCTCCCCCCTCCCTCCTTTATATACGGGGGTAGGGGGCACCCCATGACACACAAGTTGATCTTCGTGATCGTTCCTTAGCCGTGTGCGGTGCCCCCCTCCACCATATTCCACCTCGGTCATATCGTTGCGGTGCTTAGGCGAAGCCCTGCGTCGGTAGAACATCATCATCGTCACCACGCCGTCGTGCTGACGGAACTCATCCCCGACACCCTGCTGGATCGGAGTCCGGGGATCGTCATCGAGCTGAACGTGTGCTGAACTCGGAGGCGCCGTACGTTCGGTGCTTGGATCGGTCAGAACGTGAAGACGTACGACTACATCAACCTTGTTTTCATAACGCTTCCGCTTTCGGTCTACGAGGGTACGTGGACACACTCTCCCCTCTCGTTGCTATGCATGACCATGATCTTGCGTGTGCGTAGGAATTTTTTTGAAATTACTACGTTCCCCAACAGGGGTCGGCGTGGGAGTTGGCGCCGCCATTGACGGCATTTGGTTCACGATGAGGCCACGCTCCGCCAGGAGTCACTCCTTAACCTGCTC
>NC_041386.1:729795341-729804055 GCF_002162155.2 Triticum dicoccoides
CCCCCCGCCCCCATCAGGAAAGCCATGTCCATGTTCCTCTTCTTCGCGGCGACGTTGGTCCGGAGCAGGTCGAGCTTGACGGCGATGTTCATCATCAACGCCGACCATCGCGCCTCGGTTTTCTCTTCCCTCTGGGTGGCGCGGGTTTTGGTGTCGGCGATGCAGTGTTCGATGGACTCTTGCAGACACGCAGTATCCGGAAGAATACGTGGAGGTACTTGAAATCTTGGTCGGTGATGCTGTCCTGGGAACACATGGCGAACATCCAGACCATCTGCGCCGAGGAACAAGTGTCGGCGACACACACGGCAAAAAATGAGCAAGAGACCGGCGTCATACCTGACCCTCGAAGTTTGCGCTGCTCTCTGGGTGAGCCGCAATCTCCTCGACGATCCCATGCCATTTGTTGCACGTGTTTGGATGAGCGCCCAATGGTTGGCCATGGCTTTCGAGCCGTGCTGCATGTTGACGCGGCGAAGTAGGGGTGTCGACCAGCTTGCGCTCATCAAACTCCGACTTGATGCGCTCCCAGTACATGTCGGTGTTCTGGTTCATGCCGGTGATCGGCTCGAGGCAGACGATCTTCCACGCTTCGGCGAGGCACTCGTCTTCTTTGGACGCCCACTTGACGCACGACTCGTGGGTCCTGGCCGCCCGCTTCTTCTTTTTTTCCTTCCGTCGCCGGAGCAGGCGCCGACTCCTCCTCCTCCTCCTCCTCCTCCTCCTCCTCCTCCTCATCCTCGTCCTCCTCTAGCTCCTCCTCTCCGTAGTCGATCTTGTCGTCCATGTCGCCATTGAGGTCCATTGTATCTTCTTGGGCATTGAACCCGGGGGAGGCGGCGGCGGCCGAGTCGGTCGTGATGATGTCGTCCATGTCGTCCTCCCTCGCGTCGGGGTTGCCGAGATGCGACGCTGAGGCTTGTGAGAAGAGCAACACGCCATGGCGCAGAGGTGGCGTCGGGGAGGATCTGTAAGCCGGTGGCGAGTAGGTGTACGGGGGGTACTGGACGCCGGCGAATGCTGGTGAGGGCGTGCGCGGGGCGGAGTGGCCATGTGGAAAGGTGATGTCGGGGTTGAACCCACCGTGTGTGTCGCCGTCGGCGTAGCCAGGCGAGGGCATGCGCCCCTAGGGGTGTGGCGATGGCGAGAAGCCGGCCGGCGACCCGACGCTCTGCTGGCTCCAAGGTACGTGCAGGCCGTGTTTGCCGGGCGGATTCATCATCCCCGCGCGAGACGCTTTTGCTTGTCCCGCCGTGCGATCTGCCTGCTTCGCCACAGCCACATTCGCCCCCCTGTCCTGGGCCTTCTTGGCGTTGAGCCTGTTCCGCCAGTCAGTGATGACAGCCTCCCGGCGCTGAACCTCCGCCTTCCAGTCGGCGTTTGACATGCCAGGGGGCTTGGACAGCGGCGCCCTCTGCTTTCTCTGCTTCGGCTAGGTGGCGGCGACATCGGTAGCGGCGCGAGGGGCGACGTAGTTCTTCGGTGGCATGGTGGCCGGATGGAGGGGAGAGGAAGGAGAATGGCGGGAGAAGGGGGGAATGGAGGGAAACAGAGGAAAACGAAGGGGGAAAGCAGGGGGTCGGCGGCAAAAGGACCTTCTCTCGCCGATAGCGCGGACCCATGCACCTCTTCGCTGAGGCCGGCGCCCCAGGCACCCCCCGTGGGCTTGGGTTCGGCTCGGATTCGCCGACTGTTATTTCGGCTCAAACCGGCGAAAATCAAGACCCTGGGGGCGCGACTAGCCGTTTTTTGGGCGCCGGCGCTAAAAAATGGCGGGGAGGGGAGGGGGGGTTGTTGGGGGCGCGGCTGGAGTTGCTCTTAGCACGACGACTTTCCGACTGTCTACTCAAAAAGGTTTGCCCTCCAGTGCTTGTAGTCATTGCTAGGTCGTCTACAGACTTGGATGTACTTTCTACTTCTAATGTTCTTTATACGACCTTGACTGTTGATGAATAGATGGAAAGTTTTCCTTGCAAAAAAAAAAAGACTCTTGTAACACCTTCTTCTGATAAATGAATTTGATAGTTCTCCTGCCAACATTCAAACAAAATCTTCGCTGACCCCTTGGTTGCTACTCTCCCAGCAGCAGTACTACTACCATGAGTCACTTCAGCCTACATCAAAAGTTAAGCTTCCCTTGCAAGCCACAGCCCTGCCTAGCCACCTAGCTAGCTGTTAAATAAACTAATCACCATCGTCCTCTAGCATGAGTCACTTCATACAAGAACATTTTTTTTCAGAGGTTCAGACAGGAACCTGCAAGAACTACTGTTGCTAGTCAGCCATGGATATGCATCACTGTCACGCCACTATTTTCTGGCTTTCCCATGCTTCTCAACCATGCCTTTGACCCCCAATCCACAAACAATTGTGCCAAGTTGATGCCTGCTAAATTGGCTACATGTTTACAAACAATTGTGGCTACATGCCTATTGTCTTTAAATATAAATTAGGGGAAAGAACAGGATTTGTTCTGTATAGTACATTTTGTGACCCGCGGGTCACATCCGTGTCATGCGCACACGCTAGTATTGCTGAGGTCTAGTGCAGCACATCAGTTGATAAAATTCTGTCGACAGTAGGAGCACTACACTAGATTCCAGCGATCTGAGTCTAGCAAACAATTGACCGTGCATAAGCTACTAGAAGTTGAAGTTTCAACTCCGTAATTCCCTGTACTCAAGATTAAGCAAGTAGTTAATAGTATTTTTTAACGGTAGATGAAATAGCTGAAGATCTAAGGACAGATTCAGTTTCATACACAGTTGCTTTAGGCAGCAGGTGATAGCTTCTGCCTGTTTTTCAGGTGCAGACACAGACACACAGGTTCAGGGTTGAATTCCTTCCATGCTAGGAGTATTTATAAACAACTCCTGCTGCCAATAGCACAGACATGCTCTGAGACAAATTGGTTAACAAGAAGGGGTCAACCTCAGCAGCAAAGTCAAACAGATGCTATAATGCAATATTGTCCGCTTTTTCCTAACTAACCGGATTAGATTAATGCAACGAACTAAGATTGCTAAAGTTTACGAGATGCGGCTCTTGTCGGGTTTATTGCCACGGCATGACACCGCGGACAGTACGTATGCATTGAAATATGTCCTTATTTACACAAATGGATTTATTCATTTTTATTTATTAACCTGACATATATTATCTGAAACCCATGGTAATTGTAGATATATATTTTTTGAGCAAATACAATTACACATATTGATTTTCCTCACATCAGAGTACCAAAACTTTCTGTTTATGCAACTGATGACATCAACAAGAAGGGAAAATCGGTTGAGGCCCGGAGCATCAATTTCAACCTTGATATAGTCTTTGTCAACTCACTCAAATTATCACCATATCATACTAATGGAGCCTTTCTGCACGTCTGCGATTAGGACAGTGAACCTATTGACCTGAGAATGCCTAGGCCAATTAGCCTAGCTTAGCATTGATTAATAATACCTTGTCTTGCAAGTAAAATGCCACATTTAATTCATCTTACCTAGATCGATGCCCAAATTGCGATCAGTCCTAGTGTAGGTTGTTAATATAGCGTCTAGTATAAGTGCGGAGATACAAGTGAAGTAGTACAAACTTGGACACAATCCTCACCAAACTGTAACAACTACAGGCTTAACAGTGACATGCGATGAGCAAATGGACCAGGCAAAGATTTGGTTCTATTTCTTTATCCGATTCTGTTTACGAACTATACTCTTTAACAGATGCGGTCCAGGGCATGGCACGGCAGATCATGTTGTTAATCCTTGTTGATTTAGAAAATTCTTAAGCAATGCAGTATCCTATGATGATATGAAAGACGTGAGAACAAGTAGCTTCATGCATTTTAAGGTTGCATTAGACTAAATTGAGACCCTAATTAACCTAAAGAACCCACAAGGCTGTCTGACTGTGTAAACATTTAAGCTTGACTTATCCGTCCAGATCCTTACTTTATTCATAAACTGAACAGCATGTGAAGTTTGAGTTGCTTATATTACTGCAACTGAAGAAAATATATTAATGGTGAGAATAAAATCATTTCCCTGCCATAATCAAGCTCCATATGTGGTCGAGTACTCCGTAGTAAGTATGTTACATATCTTCTTCAGGATGATAGCACAAATTTTTTTTTAGAACTTATATATCTTTCTTTATTATGCATGTTTACATTTGGTTATTATTTAGAACAAACCATAAAATAAATTAATTTTCCAAATATAGAACAGAAGCAAACAGCCAGAAGATGGGAATTACATTCTTCAGATAATGACAGAAATTATTAACTCAGTGTGTGACATACATAATTAGAAGCCATTTTGTCATCTTTGCAGCGCTGTTGCTTCCAGTGATACACAATAATGATGGGCTGAAAAGGACTGCCTCCTAAAATAAGCACATCGTTATATAAGATGTCCATATCAGATTTCTTATCACAATGAGTTACTCTTCGTTTGTGGCTGTCACACGCGTCAGAAATCTGATTAGTGCAAATATACATAATTTGTATTAACTGTTCACCATTGTGTAGGAAGACATGGCATTGTCAATCAGAAATGTTCAGTAATATTTTCTAGAGTGTACACTGACATATACTACATCCTACAATCTGATGGATTATTTTAACTGCCCAATAGCATTCAAATTCATCATGTCAAATCAGAGCTGCAGATAACAGTGTATTGGCGTCTCAATGCTACTAACAGGCACAAAACAACCATTAATTGTCTTTTCTCCTAGTAGCTAGATGCCTAGGCAGGTACTAATATATCTGAATTCTACTGTGGGATGCTTGCAAATTCATCCACTAGATAGAGTACTTGGAGAAGTTATCAGAATAAAAATAAAGTTTTTTCTTCCTGTCACATCTACTCACATTATTGAACACACTGAAATATATTGTGTAATATTCAGTTGCTCACATGAGCATCTAATGCCAATAACCAATAGGGACATAGTAGTTTTCCTCTTCATCTAACACCAGTGTGAAATTCTTACCAGTTCCACAAGTTCAGTTCAGTGATTGCACCGGACCAGTTTTTTTTTTTTTTTGGAATAGACTGGATCATACACCCTCGGTCTCAAATTACTTGTCGCACAAATGGATAAAAATGAATTTTTATAGAACTAAATTACGTCTATATACATCCATTTCCGCGACAAGTAATTCCAGACGGAGGGAGTATTAGTTACTGGGTTATTTATTTAAACCAGAGAAAGCAATTCTTGAAACTGAGTTTGCTGAAGGGAAATGTCTAATTAATTGACCAATAAGCTAGTTAGCTGAATGGATGTATACGTATCTATACATCCATTTCCGCGACAAGTAATTCCAGACTGAGGGAGTATTAATTACTGGGTTCGTTATTTAAACCAGAGAAAGCAACTCTTGAAACCGGGTTTGCTGAAGGGAAATGTCTAATTAATTGCCCAATAAGCTAGTTTGCTGAATGGAAACTAGTTTAGCAAGCCCTCTGACAGTGGTTGTGTCGGGAGGGCATCGAATGTAGAGCACATTGTGATTTAAATATGCATGGCTGATTCATACTGACTGAAACCTGCAGGCTGCAATAAGATCAACCTGAAGCTTCTACATAATGTAGAGCGTGCCTGTGGCTGTTGATCAACCCACCATAACCGATTTGGTTAACCATAATTGGGTGGCTGGTGATGGCGAAGGCATCTATGTATCTATCTATGTCAGTATTAGTGTTAATTAGACTCTAAACATTCTTGCAGTTCAGGGTTATAAAAACACATGTCGTGCCTTATCAGAGTGTTTTGTTTTCTGCTTTTTATCTTTGACTTTTCTTATTTAATAAACCTGCAAATTAAATATTAACTATTTATTGAACCTGCAAATTAAATATCTGTGCACTAGTGCATTAAGAAAGAAAAGAGAAGAAATGACCTGAAAGAATCGACAGGAGTGTTCAACTATATGTCCGGAACTAACTACTCATCTTTTCTGGGGATACACATATACATATTGGATTTGTGTGCCTGCATTTGTCAGTGATGACAGTAGCAATCAAGGGTTGACAGGAAGCTTCCAATGAGCAAGGTGTGATAGCTATTATATCACAGTTCAAACATCAAAGAGCCAATTTTACAGGAACGTCTCTGCTCCGTGTGATGTGAGAGATCAAGGTGGTTGCATGTTTGGTAAGAGTTTAACCAACTGTTTGAATTGCATTGCACCCCCATTGTTATATAATGTATTCTACTAGCTTCTTCAGTAGACGACTTGCACTGCAACTAAACCACCAGAACACACTCAATGTAATTATGTTATTCTCCTGTAGACAGAATTAACCATTTAGTTACATCTGGTTAATTAATTAACTAACCATACATTAACCCACATAATTAAGCACTGGATTGCAGAAACCTCACTTTCATGCAAGGGTGTCTTGCAGTACACAGTGATCTACATTTGTGATGTGCACATGACCTACATGTCAACATAGATTGCTTTTCTGCTTCTGTATTTTTGCCAGTGCCGACCGCATAGATACACCTAGTCTGTAATCCTAGGACCACAAGATCATTAATTCCAACTAGTGGCACAATTGCTTTCATGAAATGGCCTTGATTAGTGCCCACAAGTAGTACACCTTGGCTCAACACAGGAGATTAACAAAGAGTTTCAGCAAGTTATAAATGGACGCCACTGTACATGGGCATGCACGTATGATTTAGAAATTCAGCGACATGCACTTGACAATTGTAAAATGTGTTGTGTCCAGGTACTATCTAATCAACCTTTGACAGGGATCCATACTGAGTAATTTAATAAGTGAGTGGGATTAGCTACGCAATTATGTCTGAAAAGTTCAGTTGTGTCATGCATGCATGAGTGGGTGAACGTTTGGGCCAAAAAGATGCACGCACGCACGCATGGTGGGATCAAGGCGTATCAACTTCAGGATCGACACATCTAAGCAACTTCTTCTCACGACAACACACTACAACTTGCAAAATTGCAATCTCCATGTCGAATATTGTAAGCCATTCAGCATTCATGGATTGCTACTATGATCTGCCCTCGTTCAGCCCCCTCGTCGTCCCCCCGATGGGCGACTCAGGCGGTGGCGCCCATCTCGTTCCCCTCGCCTCCTCACCACCTTCCTCCACCATCGACACCGGCCAGGGCCACCGGAGCAAAGCCCCTCGCGGTGGCCATCGGTGGGGCCCTGTTCTTCGCGCCTCAGGAGGACCGGTGCAGGGGCGGTCTTGCCAGGCGGCGGGTGCTGGGACAGGCGGCGGCAGCGGGTCAGATCAGATCTGACCTCGAAATTGAGGCGACGGCATGGTGGGCTCGGTCTCCGGTCAGATCTGATCCGGCCGGTGCGGCCTGTTCCATGCGCGGCGACGGTGGCGGTCCCATGCACACGATGCTGGATGCGGGGTCCTCGAGCGGATCCGGGTGAAACTACTCCTGGCACGTTGCTAAGGGCGGCGATGGCGGAGTTTCTCTGTGTCGTCCCCTTCTTGAAGGCATCGTCATAAAGAAGCTCTAGACCCCTATCCACTATCTCCGGGGGAAACCCTAGATCAGTCGATAGGATGACGACGGCGCTTAGGCATCGTACCCCTCTCAAGGGCGTCATTCTTGGAGGTGTGCATAGGCTCGAGCGACCAGTGAATGGCATATGTGGTGGAGCGGCGTTCCCTGTGACACATCGACGTCGTGGAGTCTCGGTGGCAAGGCGCAGCAAAGTCTCGATGATGGATGCGTGATGATGAACACGCGTAGGGAGGAGGCGATATCTGGCGCCGTGGGGGCGTCGGTGGTAGGTCGAACAAGATTGATGCATCAGTATCTGTTCTGGAGATGGATTGATGGATGACGGTGGCGACGACCTATGAGAGTGTGTCAGACCTGTTTGTGCCCCTGACCCGGTATGTGGCTTGGTTGTGGCCTCCGGCTTTATATGTTAGGCTAGGTGAGAGGTCTGGATATTGGCTCACACTTTCTGCACCCCTTCATCAATGAATAGGGTAGCGATAGAAGTTGCCAAGTTGGCGGCTTCAGGCATATTGATGTATTCCTTTATAAGGTCTTTGTGAATAATTAATAAAGTGGTTGCATGCATCTCGCCGGGATCATCCTCCTTTTGTAAAAAAATATAGATTGCTACTATAATATGGATTCCTTTACTTGCCTTATAAAGAAAATAAACTATAATGTTCTCACAAAGTTGGGACGTAAAGAGGAAGGCTTTCCAAACAGGCTCCCCCCCCCCCCTTTATAAACTAGTTAAGTGCCCGTGCGTTGCTACGGGCAAATGATTCAAAATAAATTAGCGGGGGCACCTATATGTCAGGTACCTAAAAATCTCTTCAAGTCTGTCACTTTTATCTTTGTCCATCAAATCAATATCCAACGGTTAGGAGCACTCCCTCACCTGTTCATCTTCTTCCTCCCGCACCTTCTTCTCTTGTTCCGTGACGGTTCCTCCTCCTCAACCATGGCCTACCCAGACCTAACCTCCTGCCTCCATCCCCCAACCCCCCCACCCCCACGGCCGGCGGACATCGCCGCCCCACCCTCCCCTCGACCTCCTCCGTGACCATGCTGGCTGCCGCCCCACCCATCCATCTAAGCCTCAGCCTGATGAACAACTCCGACCCCCTCTCCCCCGGTACCCCATGCACCATCACATTCTTCCTCTTGTTTCGTGACGGTTCCTCCTCCTCAACCATGGCAT
>NC_041386.1:729804632-729860178 GCF_002162155.2 Triticum dicoccoides
ATGTACTGCAAGATGTAGTTGGGCCACTAACATGAGGGCCGCTGCAGTAGGGATCCCTGTCCCACCAGCACACCCATTTTGAATTTGAAGGAGATAACTGTATTTGTAATATTTTTGGTCGTTGATGACAGAAAAAGATGTAATGGATTTTGACCAAGTCACCATCTTGTATTGTACTCAGTCGCATCCTCGAGTAATTGATAATGGGGAAAATATCATATGGAATCCAACATACGTATGATAATGTACACTTACATACATTACTTTTTTTTGCGGGAATTACATACATTACTTATCATTACAAACTTTGTGAACATCAAATTTTCTAAGGACACAATATTTTTTTGAAAATCAAATCATTACACTGAATCTACATTACCTTTGTACCTTGTCTGGCGTCACACATGAATATATTTGCATCACGTCAGTACACACAAAATACATATGCACTAAGTTGTTCCTACTAAACACTGATTCAGCATCACAAACTACATGATGTTACATCAAGCTGCACACGCTCGAGAAGGACCTTCAGTTGTACAGGAAAGTTCAAGCCAACTCAACTGCTTGCACTATATAACTTAGAAACGTGTATTAGCATTGAAAACCTGAAAAATAAAATCTCCAGTGTTCTTCTAAACCTCTAGGACTTTTTTTCGATCAAAGGTCAACTCACAAGGTAGTTAGGAAGGCATGGAAGGATCTCAAACCAGTCGGTCTGGCCAATGTTGGGGCGATTCTATTGGCTAACGTTGAACCACTCCACACTATGCTGCTCGCGGTTATTCTTCTCCCCTCCGAATCGACCAACAGATGTTACCGCCGCCACTGCTCTGCACCGTCAAATCAATAATGGGAAACTATATTATACCTGAAAAAAATTGTCAAGGAAGGATCAATAATAGGTGTAACATATTGCAATGATAAAATCGAAGCATCTATGTTCTGCACACATGTCACAATTTCTTGGAGTTCCTGTGCAATATACAATATAGATAAACTCTCGGATGTTTGACATCCTATTAAAATATGTACACATAATAATAATAAAATCTTTAATAAAAGAAACGAAAGAGAATCATCAAAAAGGATTATAGAACCAGTGTTAACATATATATTTCATTTACCCACCAATTCCTGTGATATAAAAAAAATAACACTCATAAAAATCTCCTTCGATCTCCCCACGTGATGCAACTGAATGACATCTCAACCTTCCCATGACTTCTAAATTTTTTCAGTTGCAAAATTCATTAGTTAAGCTCACTAATTTTGTCATACAATATCCCAGAGCTATATTTTTGCCAGGTTGCAATGAAAGATCACTTTGATTAGCCATCATAGCAATATGCATCATCGCAAGCAATAATTAGCACACAATTTCCATTAAAAAATTATCACCAATCGAGCTCCTGCAAAATCATTAGAATCAAACTTCTTATAAAAATTCATATTCACATAACTTCTACCATCAATGTCATATTATATTTATGCGTGCCTCAAAAATATGTAAAGTTCAAACCCAATAATCAGTTGAGCTCTGTCTTTTACATCATTTCTGAAAACATGCCACTCTACAGCACGATTATATTCAGTGGTAATAGCTCATGGTGTTGACATAACTGACTCTTTCTCAGTCATCAAAAACCATGTGTGTTTTAAGAAAATGATTGTTTTGACATTCATACAAACATATGTATGAGTTTATTAACAGGATAAAGTCTTCATGTTTGTGACCATAAATCAATTTTCTTGATTGCAATAAAACCTGCAAACTCAAAGGTTCAGACAGGATTCTCCAAGAGGCATAAAATACTGGGTGGTTCAACAAATTTAGGACACAAACAACTATATCCAAGAGGCATAGTATATACATATAAGATGGCTTTGTCATCCTGCTCGTAGACGGTGGCTGACGAGACCTTGTCGGCGGCAGTCAAGATGGCATTCTCCTGCTGCTCTCGTCCATGGCGGTCACACACCGAGACCTTGTCCCTGGCGGTCGGCGGGGTGGACTCCTCAAGGACCTCATCGCCGGGGGCGGTCAAGATGCATCTAGTAATTTTGGCGAACACACATGAGCTCATTGCTAAGAGTTAACTCCAATTGCCCGTGTTGTAGAACTAATACTATCGTCAGACTTTGGCATAGTGCCGGACTACTTAAAAGTCTAAAACGAACACCTAGCATATCGGAGTCTGGAGTCAATCAATCCACCTACCACTAGACTATGCACGACGTGAGCTAGTGATCGGAAGACCTACAACATGGGCATATCACGTCGTCGTATTCATCTCACACTCATCATGATCGGAAGAGTCCTCGACGGACATATCACGTGAGCCGACACCGGAATAACCGTACCAGACGACAGTTCGACGACGTGAGGTACTGGTGAGGCGCAGTGTAGTACTGTAGTCTAGTCGGAGGCAGCGCTCCTTTTACCTAGTGCATCATGTAATCAAATCCTATCGTGTCCTGATTTTTCTGCAGAAACTTGCCTTACAGGAATACGAGGGATTGTATGCTGATTTTGTTTCTCGGCAGAAAAAATCTGTGAGGAGGGGATTAATAGCCTTACCATACCTGGTGGTAATTTAAACTTATTACCATATTCGATATTTCCCGAGTTATGGCCTTACCATATCTGGATTGATAGCCTTTGGGGTAATTTAAATTTATTACCATATAATTATCATATTCAAAATTTCCTGAGTTATGGCCTTATCGTACCTGGATTGATTTATTACTATACGTGGATTAATTGTGATTGATTACCATAAATACGTTGGGTATTGTCGGCCAGACGATAAAATAGAAAAAACGGTGGGAGGGGGTGGTGGGAGGAGAGACGAAAAAAACCAGCGATGGGAGGGGGTGGTGGGAGGAGAGACGGAAAAAAACCATCGATGGGAGGGGGTGGTGGGAGGGTAGACGAAATAAAACCAGCGAAAAATAACCGGCGGGCTATTCACCAACTGCTCCATTAGGAGTAGAGATTAAGTCCAAACCGCTGAACCGATACAAAGTGGTAAGGAAATCCTCATATGTCAAATAAAAAAAGATATCAGAAAGAGTAGTTAAAGTGTCACCAACTCAAAGTCCAGCAATGTAATAGGAGTCGGCACACCTACTACGAAGCGACGGAGACTTCCAAACAGGAAACAAACAGCAACGCCTTGGGAAACCAGGGAACGCCTTTGCACTGAATGTTTGATACGAATCCGGATCCATTGGTGCGGTATCCCACCTAGGCGATTAGGTTGGATGGTAATGGGAGGCAAGGATTTACCCAGGTTCATGCCCTCACGTTCGAGGTAATACACTACTCCTGCTCATGTACATTGTACGGATGCATACAATGGTATTATGTGTATGGTATCGACAAGCCCGCCCCTGGCTTATATAACATAGTAGGGTTCTGGGAATATAGACCATATTCCGTTACATCGGTGGAGGTAGAGTCCTCCATGTCCCCGGTATCTTTGGCTTGTTCAACAAATCTTCCACGAGTCATCCATATAATCGTCATGGGCCACTCAATGTAGCCCAGGACGCAACCAACCTAAGGGTCCTCAGCCGGCCAACCAAATCAGGAACAGACATAGTGAGAGACACCTGGATCGGGACACCGTCAGTAGCCCCTAAACTGGCCTCCAAGCTTGGATACACCTCGGTCATGTCCAAGTTGCATGTCGTCTTCGGTCACCAAGGTTGAAATGGATTCGATGAAGCTTCCCCAACGGTGCCTTCATGCAGCCAACCTCTGGCTGATGGGCTGCCTCCAAAGTGGTGCAAACCACGTCGGCCTTGTCTCATCAAAGGAGATATAGCTAACCTACACAGGAAATATTTCCCCCGTGGTTAGCTCTTCACAGGTAGAATTCACGTGTCGCATCTTCAAAGGTTCAATCTGCCTGGCCCTATCTGACCAGGCCGGTCTCATCAAGTGGTCCTACCAAACCATGTGTCAGACGTGACACGATGGTCAACATGACATGTGGGAGTGGGCTGACGTACGGCCCACCTATGCCATGTCGCATACATAGTGGATGTGTGCCTTAATCCCTGCCATAGATCAATTGGGCTCCCCTCGATCCACGCATGCAATTAACACCGGTGTGGGGATGCAAAACGATTTGCTGCCATGCGGTAGGGTTAACATGTCGCCATTTTGCACTTCCCTTCCCCTATACAAGGGAGAGGGCGGAGCAAGAGAGGCATTTACACTCTCACTCTCCTCGCCCGCATCTTCTTATTCCTCACGCCCAGAACTCTGCTACCCTAGTGCCTGTGCTGCTCACTAAGACTAGCCACAATGGATAGTAACATAGACTAGTAACATGCCCATGTTAATAGTCTATGTTACTACCTCTATAATGAGAAGTAACATATATGTGGTAACATGTAACACTTTATTTATTAGGCTATAGGTCCATCTTGCCTTGATATGTGTGATGTTACTCATAGTACTAGTAACTAGCTATGTTACTATTTTTCTCTCTTTCTTCATTTAGTGCTTGTCACATCATCTACTTTATCTAGATATGTGTGATGTTACTACCTATATTACTTCTATTGTGGGTAGTCTAATGCTATGCCGCAACACCGTTGTAACGCTCCTCGACTGCTCCACCACATCACCATGGATCGCGCCTCTGGACACTGACTGGTGATCAATGACAATAGCATCGTCATCGAAGGATAAGGTGGTCTCCAGGTTGAAGGGAAAGTGGATGTCCTCCACAGCTATGTGTGGTCAGCTGGACTGCCTCTTCAACACCGGATACCTTCAGAGGTCGGCGGTCGCCTTCGCGTGTTCACCCATCACCATGACTAGCAACGGTGGCGTTTGGGCGAGGCGGTGCCGCGGCTAGGGCCCAACAAACATAACATGTTTGTTTTGTCCCTTTCTTATTCGCAAGTTGGGGCTTCCAATTCATCATCTTCTAGGGCTTGTTGCACTTCTACTATCTACAACTCCATCATCTTCCCCCCAACTCCATTCTCCACATCGCGTGCTTTATCATGCTTCATGAGGCCTTCCTATACATCGAGATGCACTTTGCATGTGGAAGAAGTACTTCTAGATCAATATCCAAACCAACATCGACGAGACCTGCGAGTGCAATGGAGCAGTCATCAGCAGGCAACCCGGCTTCTAGTACCTACCAGGTGTTCTAAATCCTAGATGTTGATCTAAAAAATCCTCATATGACTGGCATCATCACACCATTCATCTCGGCTCCCCCGTTCAGGCGACACTCTTGTAGCCCAAAGAACAAAAGTAGAGTCCAAGCCGACCCAGAAGTTGATCTAGATGGTGATAGAGCTGTCTGACAGAGGTCAAACCCTAGTGCACATAATGCATGTGGCCATTAGCCGAGGAACCTAACTGTTGCAAGCTCAAGTGCACCCGATGCGAAAGTAAACCGGGGAAAATAACCCTACCCTGGCAATCCAAGTAGGCTTCTTTGAGAACAAGCTGATGGGAGAAATGCTCTCCCTTATGTTCAAGGGAAAAGATGATAGGATTCCCTAATGAAGCAAAGGATGCCTACTTCTCAGACGACACGCTTGTAGTCGAGGTGTGTATTTACTTCAGGTTTCTCAGCTTCTGCCAAGTTTGGTAACTTGAACTGACCCTTCGTTTGATGTTGTAGCCGCATCGCTCGTGGGCGGCCAAGGTCATCTCCCACACCCCTAAATGCGAAGATCACTAGCCAGAAGATTGGATTATGTAAGTCATATTGGTGTAAAACGCATGACGAAGCTCCATGTTGATGGATCTTTGGACTCACTCGTTTTTGAAAAGTTGGAGACATACGAGCCATGTCTATTGGTGTATACGCATGAAGAAACTCCATGCAGATGGATCGTTTGGACTCACTTGATTTTGAATCGCTTGAGAAATGCAAATCATACCACATGGGAAAGATGACTAAAAAGCCTCGCTTTCAGTAAAATGGAACAAGATAGCAACTTGTTGGAAGTAACACATTTTGATGTGTGCAGTCCAATGAGTGCTGAGGCATGCAGTGAATATCGTTATGTTCTTACTTCACGGATGATTTAAGTAGGTACTGAGTATATTTACTTGATGAAACACAAGTCTGAATTATTGAATGGTTCAAGTAATTTTAGAGTGAAGTTGAAGATCATCGTGACAAGAGGATAAAATGTGTATGCTATGATCATAGAGATGAGTATCTGAGTTACGAGCTTTGGCACACAATTAAGACATTGTGGAAATTGTTTCACAATTAATACCGCCTGGAACACCATAGTGTGATGGTGTGTCCGAACATCATAGTTGCACCCTATTGGATATGGTGCGTACCATGATGTCTCATCGAATTACCACTATCGTTCATGGGTTAGGCATTAGATACAACCGCACTCACTTTAATAGGGCACCACGTAATTCCGTTTAGACGACACCGATTGAACTATGGTTTGGAGAAACCTAAGTTGTCGTTTCTTAAAAGTTTGGGGCTGCGACGCTTATGTGAAAAAAGTTTCAGGTTGATAAGCTCGAACCCAAAGCGGATAAAATGCATCTTCATATGAAACCCAAAAGGCTGGGTATACCTCCTAATTTAGATCCGAAAGCAATAGGGATTGTTTCTTGAATCAGGTCCTTTCTCGAGGAAAAGTTTCTCTCGAAAGAATTGAGTGGGAGGATGGTGGAGACTTGATGAGGTTATTGAACCATCACTTCAACAAGTGTGTAGCAGGGCACAGGAAGTTGTTCGTGTGGCACCTACACCAATTGAAGTGGAAGCTGATGATAGTGATCATGATGCTTCGGATCCGGTCACTAGGACCTCGTAGGTCGACAAGGACGCGTACTACTTCAGAGTGGTACACAATCCTGTCTTAGAGGTCATGTTGCTAGACAACAATGAACCTACGAGCTATGGAGAAGCGATGGTGGGCCCGGATTCCGACGAATGGCTCGAGGCCATAAAATCCGGGAGAGGATCCATGACTTTGGAAGAAATACTTGATGGTCGTAAGAGAAGGAAATATGCCCTAGAGGCAATAATAAAGTTATTATTTATTTCCTCATATCATGATAAATGTTTATTATTCATGCTAGAATTGTATTAACCGGAAACATGATACATGTGTGAATACATAGACAAACATATAGTCACTAGTATGCCTCTACTTGACTAGCTCATTAATCAAAGATGGTTATGTTTCCTAACCATAGACATGTGTTGTCATTTGATTAATGGGATCACATCATTAGGAGAATGATGTGATTGACATGTCCCATTCCGTTAGCCTAGCACTTGATCATTTAGTATATTGCTATTGCTTTCTTCATGACTTATACATGTTCCTGTAACTATGAGAATTATGCAACTCCCGTTTACCGGAGGAACACTTTGGGTACTACCAAACGTCACAACGTAACTGGGTGATTATAAAGGAGTACTACAGGTGTCTCCGAAGGTACATGTTGAGTTGGCGTATTTCGAGATTAGGTTTTGTCACTCCGATTGTCGGAGAGGTATCTCTGGGCCCTCTCGGTAATGCACATCATTATAAGCCTTGCAAGCAATGTAACCAAATGAGTTGGTTACGGGATGATGCATTACGGAACGAGTAAAGAGACTTGCGGGTAACGAGATTGAACTAGGTATTGGATACCGTCGATCAAATCTTGGGCAAGTAACATACCGATTACAAAGGGAACAACGTATGTTGTTATGCGGTTTGACCGATAAAGATCTTCGTAGAATATGTAGGAACCAATATGGGCATCCAGGTTCCGCTATTGGTTATTGACCGAGAATAGTTCTAGGTCATGTCTACATAGTTCTCGAACCCGTAGGGTCCGCATGCTTAACGCTACGATGACAGTTTTATTATGAGTTTATAAGTTTTGATGTACCGAAGTTTGTTCGGAGTCCCGGATGTGATCACGGACGTAAGGAGGAGTCTCGAAATGGTCGAGACATAAAGATCGATATATTGGAAGCCTATATTTGGACATCGGAATCGTTCCGGGTGAAATCGGCATTTTACCGGAGTAGCTGGAGGTTACCGGAACCCCCCGGGGGGTTATTGGGCCTACATGGGCCTTGAGGGAGAAGAGGGAAGGAGGCAGGAGGGGGCCGCGTGCCCCTCCCCTTCCTAGTCCGAATAGGACAAGGGAAGGGGGGCGGCGCCTCCCCTTTCCTTCCCCTCTTCCTCCTCTTTCCCCCCTTCTCCTATTCCAACTAGGAAAGAAGGGAGTCCTACTCCCGGTGGGAGTAGGACTCCCCCCTTGGCGCGCCCTCCTTGGCCGGCCGCCACCTCCCCCCTGGCTCCTTTATATACGGGGGCGGGGGGCACCCCATAGACACACAAGTTGATCTATGGATCGTTCCTTAGCCGTGTGCGGTGCCCCCTTCCACCATATTCCACCTCGGTCATATCGTCGCGGAGTTTAGGCGAAGCCCTGCGCCGGTAGAGCATCATCATCGTCACCACGCCGTCGTGCTGACGGAACTCTTTCCTGAAGCTTTGCTGGATCGGAGCCCGGGGATCATCATCGAGCTGAACGTGTGCTGAACTCGGAGGTGCCGTACGTTCGGTGCTTGGATCGGTCAGATCGTGAAGACGTATGACTACATCAACCGCGTTGTGCTAACGCTTCCGCTTACGGTCTACGAGGGTACGTGGACAACACTCTCCCCTCTCGTTGCTATGCCATCACCATGATCTTGCGTGTACGTAGGAATTTTTTTGAAATTACTACGTTCCCCAACAGTGGCATCCGAGCCTAGGTTTTATGCGTTGATGTTATATGCACGAGTAGAACACAAGTGAGTTGTGGGCGATACAAGTCATACTGATTACTAGCATGTCATACTTTGGTTCGGCGGTATTGTGAGATGAAGCGGCCCGGACCGACATTACGCGTACGCTTATGCGAGACTGGTTTCACCGTTGCGAGCACTCGTGCTTAAAGGTGGCTGGCAGGTGTCTGTCTCTCTCACTTTAGCTGAATCGAGTGTGGCTATGCCCGGTACTTGCGAAGGTTAAAACAGCACTAACTTGACGAACTATCATTCTGGTTTTGATGCGTAGGTAAGAACGGTTCTTGCTAAGCCCATAGCAGGCACGTAAAATTTGCAACAACAAAGTAGAGGACGTCTAACTTGTTTTTGCAGGGCATGTTGTGATGTGATATGGTCAAGACGTGATGCTATATTTTATTGTATGAGATGATCATGTTTTGTAACCGAAGTTATCGGCAACTGGCAGGAGCCATATGGTTGTCGCTTTATTGTATGAAATGCAAACGCCCTGTAATTGCTTTACTTTATCTCTAAGCGGTAGTGATAGTCGTAGAAGCAATAGATGGCGTAACAACAACGATGCTACGATGGAGATCAAGGTGTCGCTCCGGTGACGATGGTGATCATGACGGTGCTTCGAAGATGGAGATCACAAGCACAAGATGATGATGGCCATATCATATCACTTATATTGATTGCATGTGATGTTTATCCTTTATGCATCTTATCTTGCTTTGATTGACGGTAGCATTTTAAGATGATCTCTCACTAATAATCAAGAAGTGTTCTCCCTGAGTATGCACCGTTGCGAAAGTTCTTCGTGCTGAGACGCCACGTGATGATCGGGTGTGATAGGCTCTACGTTCAAATACAACGGGTGCAAAATAGTTGCACACGCGGAATACTCAGGTCATACTTGACGAGCCTAACATATACAGATATGGCCTCGGAACACGGAGACCGAAAGGTCGAACGTGAATCATATAATCGATATGATCAACATAGTGATGTTCACCATTGAAACTACTCCATCTCACGTGATGATCGGACATGGTTTAGTTGATTTGGATCACATGATCACTTAGAGGACATGGTTTAGTTGATTTGGATCGCATGATCACTTAGATGACTAGAGAGATGTCTGTCTAAGTGGGAGTTCTTAAGTAATATGATTAATTAAACTTAAATTTATCATGAACTTAGTACCTGATAGTATTTTGCTTGTCTATGTTTATTTGTAGATAGATGGCTCGTGCTGTTGTTCCGTTGAATTTTAATGCATTCCTTGAGAAAGCAAAGTTGAAAGATGATGGTAGCAATAACACGGATTGGGTCCGTAACCTGAGGATTATCCTCATTGCTGCACAGAAAAGTTACGTCCTGGAAGCACCGCTGGGTGCTAGGCCTGCTGCTGATGCAACTGACGACGTTAAGAACGTCTAGCAGAGCAAAGCTGATGACTACTCGATAGTTCAGTGTGCCATGCTTTACGGCTTAGAACCGGGTCTTCAACGACGTTTTGAACGTCATGGAGCATATGAGATGTTCCAGGAGTTGAAGTTAATATTTCAAGCAAATGCCCGGATTGAAAGATATGAAGTCTCCAATAAGATCTATAGCTGCAAGATGGAGGAGAATAGTTCTGTCAGTGAACATATACTCAAAATGTCTGGGTATAATAATCACTTGATTCAACTGGGAGTTAATCTTCCTGATGATAGTCTCATTGACAGAATTCTTCAATCACTGCCACCAAGCTACAAGAGCTTCGTGATGAACTATAATATGCAAGGGATGAACAAGACTATTCCCGAGCTCTTCGCGATGCTAAAAGCCGCGGAGGTAGAAATCAAGAAGGAGCATCAAGTGTTGATGGTTAACAAGACCACCAGTTTCAAGAAAAAGGGCAAAGGGAAGAAGAAGGGGAACTTCAAAAAGAACAGCAAGCAAGTTGCTTCTCAAGAGAAGAAACCCAAGTCTGGACCTAAGCCTGAAACTGAGTGCTTCTACTGCAAGCAGACTGGACACTAGAAGCGGAACTGCCCCAAGTATTTGGTGGATAAGAAGGATGGCAAAGTGAACAAAGGTATATGTGATATACATGTTATTGATGTGTACCTTACTAATGCTCGCAGTAGCACCTGGGTATTTGATACTGGTTCTGTTGCTAATATATGCAACTCGAAACAGGGACTACGGATTAAGCGAAGATTGGCTAAGGACGAGGTGACGATGCACATGGGAAATGGTTCCAAAGTCGATGTGATCGCGGTCGGCACGCTACCTCTACATCTACCATCGGGATTAGTTTTAGACCTAAATAATTGTTATTTGGTGCCAGCGTTGAGCATGAACATTATATCTGGATCTTGTTTGATGCGAGACGGTTATTCATTTAAATCAGAGAATAATGGTTGTTCTATTTATATGAGTAATATCTTTTATGGTCATGCACCCTTGAAAAGTGGTCTATTTTTATTGAATCTCGATAGTAGTGATACACATATTCATAATATTGAAACCAAAAGATGCAGAGTTAATAACGATAGTGCAACTTATTTGTGGCACTGCCGTTTAGGTCATATCGGTGTAAAGCGCATGAAGAAACTCCATACTGATGGGCTTTTGGAATCACTTGATTATGAATCACTTGGTACTTGCGAACCGTGCCTCATGGGCAAGATGACTAAAACGCCGTTCTCCGGAACTATGGAGCGAGCAACTGATTTGTTGGAAATCATACATACTGATGTTTGTGGTCCAATGAATGTTGAGGCTCGCGGCGCGTATCGTTATTTTCTCACCTTCACAGATGATTTGAGCAGATATGGGTATATCTACTTGATGAAACACAAGTCTGAAACATTTGAAAAGTTCAAAGAATTTTAGAGTGAAGTGGAAAATCATCATAACAAGAAAATAAATTTCTACGATCTGATCGTGGAGGAGAATATTTGAGTTACGAGTTTGGTCTACACTTGAAACAATGCGGAATAGTTTCACAACTCACGCCACCCTGAACACCACAACGAAATGGTGTGTCCGAACGTCATAATCGTACTTTACTAGATATGGTGCGATCTATGATGCCTCTTACTGATTTACCGCTATCGTTTTGGGGTTATGCTTTAGAGATGGCCGCATTCACGTTAAATAGGGCACCATCAAAATCCGTTGAGACGACGCCTTATGAACTGTGGTTTGGCAAGAAACCAAAGTTGTCGTTTCTTAAAGTTTGGGGCTGCGATGCTTATGTGAAGAAACTTCAACCAGATAAGCTCGAACCCAAATCGGAGAAATGTGTCTTCATAGGATACCCAAAAGATACTATTGGGTACACCTTCTATCACAGATCTGAGGGCAAGATTTTCGTTGCTAAAATCGGATCCTTTCTAGAGAAGGAGTTTCTCTCGAAAGAAGTGAGTGGGAGGAAAGTAGAAGTAAGTTTTGCACCAGAGTGGTACGGTAATCCAATTCTGGAAGTCATGTTGCTTGACCATGATGAACCTACGAACTATGAGGAAGCGATGATGAGCCCAAATTTTGGTTGACTTGCCCGATGATCGGCAAGCAATTGAGAATAAATGGATCTTTAAGAAGAAGACTCACGCTGATGGTAATATAACCGTCTATACAGCTCGACTTGTTGCGAAAGGTTTTCGACAAGTTCAAGGAGTTGACTACGATGAGACTTTCTCACCCGTAGCGATGCTTAAGTCTGTCCGAATCATGTTAGCTATTGCTGCATTTCATGATTATGAAATTTGGCAAATGGATGTCAAAACTGCATTCTTGAATGGATTTCTGGAAGAAGAGTTGTATATGATGCAGCCAGAAGGTTTTGTTGATCCAAAAGGTGCTAACAAAGTGTGCAAGCTCCAGCGTTCCATTTATGGACTGGTGCAAGCATCTCGGAGTTGGAATAAACGCTTTGATAGTGTGATCAAAGCATATGGTTTTATACAGACTTTTGGAGAAGCCTGTATTTACAAGAAAGTGAGTGGGAGCTCTGTAGCATTTCTGATATTATATGTAGATGACATATTATTAATTGGAAATGATATAGAAATTTCTAGATAGCATAAAGGGATACTTGAATAAAAGTTTTTCAATGAAAGACCTCGGTGAAGCTGCTTACATATTGGGCATCAAGATCTATAGAGATAGATCAAGACGCTTAATAGGACTTTCACAAAGCACATACCTTGATAAAATTTTGAAAAAGTTCAAGATGGATCAGGCAAAGAAAGGGTTCTTGCCCATACTACAAGGTGTGAAGTTGAGTCAAACTCAATGCCCGACCACAGCAGAAGATAGAGAGAAAATGAAATATGTTCCCTATGCTTCAGCCATAGGCTCTATCATGTATGCAATGCTGTGTACCAGACCTGACGTATGCTTAGCAATAAGCTTGGCAGGAAGGTACCAAAGTAATCCAGGAGTGGATCACTGGACAGCGGTCAAGAACATCCTGAAATACCTGAAAAGGACTAAGGATATGTTTCTCGCATATGGAGGTGACAAATAGCTAGTCGTAAATGGTTACGTCGATGCAAGCTTTGACACTAATCCGGACGATTCTAAATCGCAAACCGGATACGTGTTCTTATTAAACGGTGGAGCTGTAAGTTGGTGCAGTTCTAAACAAAGCATCATGGCGGGATCTACATACGAAGCGGAGTACATAGCTGCTTTGGAAGCAGCAAATGAAGGAGTCTGGATGAAGGAGTTCATTTCCAATCTAGGTGTCATACCTAGTGCATCGGGACCAATGAAGATCTTCTGTGACAATACAGTTGCAATTTCCTTGGCAAAGGAATCCGGATTTCACAAGAGGACCAAGCACATCAAGAGACGCTTCAATTCCATCCGGGACCAAGTCCAGGTGGGAGACATAGAGATTTGCAAGATACATACGGATCTGAATGTAGCAGACCCGTTGACTAAGCCTCTTCCACGAGCAAAACATGATCAGCACCAAGACTCCATGGGTGTTAGAATCATTACTGTGTAATCTAGATTATTGACTCTAGTGCAAGTGGGAGACTGAAGGAAATATGCCCTAGAGGCAATAATAAAGTTATTATTTATTTCCTCATATCATGATAAATGTTTATTATTCATGCTAGAATTGTATTAACCGGAAACATGATACATGTGTGAATACATAGACAAACATATAGTCACTAGTATGCCTCTACTTGACTAGCTGATTAATCAAAGATGGTTATGTTTCCTAACCATAGACATGTGTTGTCATTTGATTAATGGGATCACATCATTAGGAGAATGATGTGATTGACATGACCCATTCCGTTAGCCTAGCACTTGATCATTTAGTATATTGCTATTGCTTTCTTCATGACTTATACATGTTCCTGTAACTATGAGAATTATGCAACTCCCGTTTACCGGAGGAACACTTTGGGTACTACCAAACATCACAACGTAACTGGGTGATTATAAAGGAGTACTACAGGTGTCTCCGAAGGTACATGTTGAGTTGGCGTATTTCGAGATTAGGTTTTGTCACTCCGATTGTCGGAGAGGTATCTCTGGGCCCTCTCGGTAATGCACATCATTATAAGCCTTGCAAGCAATGTAACCAAATGAGTTGGTTACGGGATGATGCATTACGGAACGAGTAAAGAGACTTTCCGGTAACGAGATTGAACTAGGTATTGGATACCGACGATCAAATCTTGGGCAAGTAACATACCGATTACAAAGGGAACAATGTATGTTGTTATGCGGTTTGACCGATAAAGATCTTCGTAGAATATGTAGGAACCAATATGGGCATCCAGGTTCCGCTATTGGTTATTGACCGAGAATAGTTCTAGGTCATGTCTACATAGTTCTCGAACCCATAGGGTCCGCATGCTTAACGCTACGATGACAGTTTTATTATGAGTTTATAAGTTTTGATGTACCGAAGTTTGTTCGGAGTCCCGGATGTGATCACGGACGTAAGGAGGAGTCTCGAAATGGTCGAGACATAAAGATCGATATATTGGAAGCCTATATTTGGACATCGGAATCGTTCCGGGTGAAATCGGCATTTTACCGGAGTAGCGGGAGGTTACCGGAACCCCCCGGGGGGTTATTGGGCCTACATGGGCCTTGAGGGAGAAGAGGGAAGGAGGCAGGAGGGGGCCGCGCGCCCCTCCCCTTCCTAGTCCGAATAGGACAAGGGAAGGGGGGCGGCGCCTCCCCTTTCCTTCCCCTCTTCCTCCTCTTTCCCCCCTTCTCCTATTCCAACTAGGAAAGAAGGGAGTCCTACTCCCGGTGGGAGTAGGACTCCCCCCTTGGCGCGCCCTCCTTGGCCGGCCGCCTCCTCCCCCCTGGCTCCTTTATATACGGGGGCGGGGGGCACCCCATAGACACACAAGTTGATCTATGGATCGTTCCTTAGCCGTGTGCGGTGCCCCCTTCCACCATATTCCACCTCGGTCATATTGTCGCGAAGTTTAGGCGAAGCCCTACGCCGGTAGAGCATCATCATCGTCACCATGCCGTCGTGCTGACGGAACTCTTCCCCGAAGCTTTGCTGGATCGAAGTCCGGGGATCGTCATCGAGCTGAACGTGTGCTAAACTCGGAGGTGCCGTACGTTCGGTGCTCGGATCGGTCAGATCGTGAAGACGTACGACTACATCAACCGCGTTGTGCTAATGCTTCCGCTTACAGTTTACGAGGGTACGTGGATAACACTCTCCCCTCTCGTTGCTATGCCATCACCATGATCTTGCGTGTACGTAGGAATTTTTTTGAAATTACTACGTTCCCCAACAGTAAGGCCATTGGGTACAGATGGATTTTAAATGGAAGACAGACAATGATGGTAAGTATCGCCATTAAGAAAGCTCGACTTGTCGTTAAGATGTTTTCCGACAAGTTCAAGGAGTTGACTACGGTGAGGCTTTCTCACTCGTAGCGATGCTAAGAGTCTGTTGGAAATGGATTAGCAGTTACTGCATTATTTATGAAATCTTGCAGATAGAATGTCAAAACATTGTTTCCTCGACAGTTTTCTTGAGGAAAGGTTGTATGTGATACAACCAGAAGGTTTTGACAATCCTGAAGAACGCTAACAAATATGCAAAACTCCAGCTATCCTTCTAAGGACTAGAGTAAGGATCTCGGAGTTGGAATGTACGCTTTGATGAGATGATCAAAGATTTTGGGTTTATACAAAAGTTTATGAGAAACTTTTATTTCCAAAGAAGTGAGTGGGAGCGCTATAGAATTTCTGATGAGTATGTGTTGTTGACATATTGTTGATCAGAAATGATGTAGAATTTCTGGAAAGCATATAGGGTTATTTGAAAAGTGTTTTTCAATAGAGAACTTGGATTAAGCTACTTGAACATTGAGCATCAAGATCTATGAGGATAGATCAAAAACGCTAAATGGTACTTTCAAATGAGCACATACCTTGACATGATCTTGAAGGTGTTCAAGATGGATCAGTCAAAGAAGGAGTTCTTGCCTGAGTTGTAAGGTATGAAGTTAAGATTTAAAGCTCGACCACGGCAGAAGAGAGAGAAAGGACGAAGGTCATCCCCTATGCTTCAGACGTAGGCTCTATAGTATGCTATGCTATGTACCGCACCGGAAGTGTGCCTTGCCATGAGTCAGTCAAGGGGTACAAGAATGATCCAGGAATAGATCATTGGACAACGGTCAAAATTGTCCTTGGAGTAAATAAAGGACATGTTTCTCGATTATGGAGGTGATAAAGAGTTCAGCGTAAAGAATTACGTCGATGCAAGCTTTAACACCTATCCGAATGACTCTGAGTAGCAAACCGGATACGTATAGTGGAGCAACCATTTGGAATAGCTTCTAGTGGAGTGTGGAAGCAACATTTAGAATATGACATAGAGAATTGCAAAGTACATACGGATCTGACTGTTGCAGACCCATTGACTAAAACCTCTCTCACAAGCAAAACATGATAAAACCCCAGAACTCATTGAGACTTAATCACATGGTGATGTGAACTAGTTTAGACACTAGTAAACTCTTTGGATGTTGGTGTGACCTATCAGTGTTAATCACATGGCGATGTGAACTAGATTATTTACTCTAGTGCAAGTGGGAGACTGTTGGAAATATGCTCTAGAGGCAATAATAAATTAGTTATTATTATTATATTTCTTTGTTCATGATAATATTTTATTATCTATGCTATAATTGTATTGATAGGAAACTCAGATACATGTGTGGGTACATAGACAACACCATGTCCCTAGTAAGCCTCTAGTTGACTAGCTCGTTAATCAATAGATGGTTACGGTTTCCTGACCATGGACATTGGATGTCGTTGATAACGGGATCACATCATTAGGAGAATGATGTGATGGACAAGACCCAATCCTAAGCCTAGCACAAAAGATCGTGTAGTTCGTATGCTAAAGCTTTTCTAATGTCAAGTATCATTTCCTTAGACCATGAGATTGTGCAACTCCCGGATACCGTAGGAATGCTTTGGGTGAACCAAACGTCACAACGTAACTAGGTGGCTATAAAGGTGCACTACATGTATCTCCGAATGTGTCTGTTGGGTTGGCACGAATCGAGACTGGGATTTGTCACTCCGTTTAATGGAGAGGTATCTCTGGGCCCACTCGGTAGGACATCATCATAATGTGCACAATGTGACCAAGGGGTTGATCAAGGGATGATGTATTACAGAACGAGTAAATAGACTTGTCGGTAACGAGATTGAACATGGTATCGGAATACCGACGATCGAATCTCGGGCAAGTACAATACCGCTAGACATAGGGAATTGTATACAGGATCGATTGAGTCCTTGACATCGTGGTTCATCCGATGAGATCATCGTGGAACATGTGGGAGCCAACTTGGGTATCCAGATCCCACTGTTGGTTATTGACCGGAGAACGTCTCGGTCATGTCTGCATGATTCCCGAACCCGTAGGGTCAACACACTTAAGGTTCGATGACGCTAGGGTTATAAAGGAAGTTTGTATGTGGTTACCGAATGTTGTTCGGAGTCCCGGATGAGATCCCGGACGTCATGAGGAGTTCCGGAATGGTCCGGAGGTAAAGATTTATATATGGGAAGTCATGTTTTGGTCACCGGAAAAGTTTCGGGTTTTATCGATAACGTACCGGGACCACCGGGAGGGTCCCGGGGGGTCCAACAAGTGGGGCCACCATCCCCGGAGGGCTGCATGGGCCAAGTGTGGGAGGGGAAAAGCCCCAGGTGGGCTGGTGCGCCGCCCCCCACAAGGGCCCAAGGCGCCTAGGGTTTGGGGGAGGGGGCGCACCCACCTAACTTGGGGGGCAAGTTTCCCCTCTTCCCCCCTTGGCCGCACCCTAGATGGGTTTGGGCTGGCCGCCACCCCTACGGGTGGAACCCTAGGTGGGGGCGCAGCCCTCCCTCTCCCCCTATGTATACTTGAGGGTTTTGGGGCTGCCAACAAATGAGTTTGACCTCTCCCTGGCGCAGCCCTACCTCTCTCCCTTCTTCTCTCCCGCGGTGCTTGGCGAAGCCCTGCAGGATTGCCACGCTCCTCCATCACCACCACGTTGTTGTGCTGCTGCTGGACAGAGTCTTCCTCAACCTCTCCCTCTCTCCTTGCTGGATCAAGGCATGGGAGACGTCACCGGGCTGTACGTGTGTTGAACGCGGAGGTGCCGTCCCTTCGGCACTAGGATCTCCGGTGATTTGGATCACGACGAGTACGACTCCTTCAACCCCGTTCTCTTGAACGCTTCCGCTTAGAGATCTACAAGGGTATGTAGATGCACTCTCCTTCCCCTCGTTGCTGGTTTCTCCATAGATAGATCTTGGTGACAACTAGGAAAATTTTGAATTTCTGCTACGTTCCCCAACAGTGGCATCATGAGCTAGGTCTATTGCGTAGATTCTTTGCACGAGTAGAACACAAAGTAGTTGTGGGCGTTGATTTTGTTCAATATGCTTACCGTTACTAGTCCAATCTTGTTTCGATGGTATTGTGGGATGAAGCGGCTCTGACCGACCTTACACGTACACTTACGTGAGACAGGTTCCACCGACTGACATGCACTTGGTGCATAAGGTGGCTAGCGGGTGCCAGTCTCTCCCACTTTAGTCGGAACGGATTCGATGAAAAGGGTCCTTATGAAGGGTAAATAGCAATTGACATATCACGTTGTGGTTTTTGCGTAGGTAAGAAACGTTCATGCTAGAAACCCATAACAGCCACGTAAAACATGCGAGAGGACTTCTAACTTGTTTTTGAAGGGTATGCTATGTGATGTGACATGGCCAAAAAGAATGTGATGAATGATATGTGATGTATGAGATTGATCATGTTCTTGTAATAGGAATCACGACTTGCATGTCGATGAGTATGACAACCGGCAGGAGCCATAGGAGTTGTCTTAATTTATTGTATGACCTGCGTGTCATTGAACAACGCCATGTAATTACTTTACTTTATTGCTAACCGGTAGCCATAGTAGTAGAAGTAATAAGTTGGCGAGACAACTTCATGGAGACACGATGATGGAGATCATGATGATGGAGATCATGGTGTCATGCCGGTGACGATGATGATCATGGAGCCTCGAAGATGGAGATCAAAAGGAGCAAAATGATATTGGCCATATCATGTCACTTTTTGATTGCATGTGATGTTTATCGTGTTTATACATCTTGTTTGCTTAGAACGACGGTAGTAAATAAGATGATCCCTCATTAAAATTTCAAGAAAGTGTTCCCCCTAACTGTGCACCGTTGCGAAAGTTCGTGTTTCGAAGCACCACGTGATGATCGGGTGTGATAGATTCTTACGTTCACATACAACGGGTGTAAGCCCGATTTACACATGCGAAACACTTAGGTTAACTTGACGAGCCTAGCATGTACAAACATGGCCTCGGAACACAAGAGACCGAAAGGTCGAGCATGAGTCGTATAGTAGATACGATCAACATGAAGATGTTCACCGATGATGACTAGTCCATCTCACGTGATGATCGGACACGGCCTAGTTGACTCGGATCATGTAATCACTTAGATGACTAGAGGGATGTCTATCTGAGTGGGAGT
The DNA here is from genome assembly GCF_002162155.2 of Triticum dicoccoides. Lineage (NCBI taxonomy): Eukaryota > Viridiplantae > Streptophyta > Magnoliopsida > Poales > Poaceae > Triticum > Triticum dicoccoides. The sequence continues at coordinate 729,824,504 of NC_041386.1, forward strand.
TCATTAGATGAAATTAATTATCCTGAACGTAGTCAAAAGCCCTTTGCAAATTATGTCATAGCTCGCGCGTTAGTTCTACTGTTTTAGATATGTTCCTAGAGAAAATATAGTTGAAAGTTGACAGTAGCGATTATGCGATCAATAGAAAGCTTATGTCCTTAGTGCACCGCTCAGTGTGTAGAACCCCAAAACGTCGTCTGTGGATGTTGCAAACATTAGACATACACGTTTTGATAACTACGTGATAGTTCAGTTAAACGGTTTAGAGTTGAGGCACCAAAGACGTTTTCAAAACGTCGCGGAACATATGAGATGTTTCGAGGGCTGAAATTGGGATTTCAGGCTCGTGCCCACGTCAAGAGGTATAAGACCTTCGACGATTTTCTTAGCCTGCAAACTAAGGGAGAAAAGCTCAATCGTTGAGCTTGTGCTCAGATTGTCTGAGTGCAACAATCACTTGAATCGAGTGGGAGTTGATCTTCCAGATGAGATAGTGATGTTTCTCCAAAGTCATTGCCACCAAGTTGCTAGAGCTTCGTGATGAGCTATAACAAATCAGGGATAAATATGATGATCCTTGAGATATTCACGATGTTTGACACCGTGAAAGTAGAAATCAAGAAGGAGCATCAATTGTTGATGGTTAGTGAAACCACTAGTTCCAAGAAGGGCAAGGGCAAGAAGGGGCACTTGATGAAACGGCAAATCAGTTGCTGCTCCAGTGAAGAAACCCAAGGTTGAACCCAAACCCGAGACTAAGTGCTTCTGTAATAAGGGGAACGGCCACTGGAGGAGGACTACCCTAGATACTTGGTAGATAAGAAGGCTGGCAAGGTCGATAGAAGTATGTTGGATATACATTATGTTAATGTGTACTTTACTAGTACTCCTAGTAGCACCAGGGTATTAGATACCGGTTCAGTTGCTAAGTGTTAGTAACTCGAAATAAAAGCTACGGAATAAACGGAGACTAGCTAAAGGTGAGCTGACTATATGTGTTGGAACTATTTCCAAGGTTTATGTGATCAAGCATCGCACGCTCCCTCTACCATCGAGATTGGTGTTAAACCTAAATAATTGTTATTTGGTGTTTGCGTTGAGCATAGGCATGATTGGATTATGTCTGTCGCAATACGGTTATTCATTTAAGGAGAATAATGGTTACTCTGTTTATTTGAATAATACCTTCAATGGTCTTACACCTAAAAAGGAATGGTTTATTGAATCTCTATCGTAGTGATACACATTTTCATGCCAAAAGATATAAGATAGTAATGATAGTACCACTTACTTGTGGCACTGCCATGTAAGTCATATTGGTGTAAAATGCATGAAGAAGCTCCATGTTGATGGATCTTTGGACTCACTCGTTTTTGAAAAGTTTGAGACATGCGAGCCATGTCTATTGGTGTATACGCATGAAGAAACTCCATGCAGATGGATCGTTTGGACTCACTTGATTTTGAATCGCTTGAGAAATGCAAATCATACCACATGGGCAAGATGACTAAAAAGCCTCGCTTTCAGTAAAATGGAACAAGATATCAACTTGTTGGAAGTAACACATTTTGATGTGTGCAGTCCAATGAGTGTTGAGGCATGCAGTGAATATCATTATGTTCTTACTTCACGGATGATTTAAGTAGATACTAAGTATATTTACTTGATGAAACACAAGTCTGAATTATTGAATGGTTCAAGTAATTTTAGAGTGAAGTTGAAGATCATCGTGACAAGAGGATAAAATGTCTATGATATGATCATAGAGATGAGTATCTGAGTTACGAGCTTTGGCACGCAATTAAGACATTGTGGAAATTGTTTCACAATTAATACCGCCTGGAACACCATAGTGTGATGGTGTGTCCGAACATCATAGTTGCACCCTATTGGATATGGTGCGTACCATGATGTCTCTTATCGAATTACCACTATCCTTCATGGGTTAGGCATTAGATACAACCGCACTCACTTTAATAGGGCACCACGTAATTCCGTTGAGACGACACCGTTTGAACTATGGTTTGGAGAAACCTAAGTTGTCGTTTCTTAAAAGTTTGGGGCTGCGACGCTTATGTGAAAAAGTTTCATGTTGATAAGCTTGAACCCAAAGCGGATAAAATGCATCTTCATATGACACCCAAAAGGCTGGGTATACCTCCTAGTTCAGATACGAAAGCAATAGGGATTGTTTCTTGAATCGGGTCCTTTCTCGAGGAAAAGTTTCTCTCGAAAGAATTGAGTGGGAGGATGGTGGAGACTTGATGAGGTTATTGAACCATCACTTCAACCAGTGTGTAGCAGGGCACATGAAGTTGTTTGTGTGGAACCTACACCAATTGAAGTGGAAGCTGATGATAGTGATCATGATGCTTCGGATCAAGTCACTACCGGACCTCGTAGGTCGACAAGGACGCATACTACTTTAGAGTGGTACACAATCCTGTCTTAGAGGTCATGTTGCTAGACAACAATAAACCTACGAGCTATGGAGAAGCGATGGTGTGCCCGGATTCCGACGAATAGCTCGAGGCCATAAAATCCGAGAGAGGATCCATGACTTTGGAAGAAATACTTGATGGTCGTAAGGCCATTGGGTATAGATGGATTTTAAAAGGAAGACAGACAATCATGGTAAGTATTGCCGTTAAGAAAGCTCGACTTGTTGTTAAGATGTTTTCCGACAAGTTCAAGGAGTTGACTACGGTGAGGCTTTCTCACTCGTAGCGATGCTAAGAGTCTGTTGGAAATGGATTAGCAGTTATTGCATTATTTATGAAATCTTGCAGATAGAATGTCAAAACATTGTTTCCTCGACAGTTTTCTTGAGGAAAGGTTGTATGTGATACAACCAGAAGGTTTTGACAATCCTGAAGAACACTAACAAATGTGCAAAATTCCAGCAATCCTTCTAAGGACTGGAGTAGGCATCTCGGAGTTGGAATGTACGCTTTGATGAGATGATCAAAGAAGTGAGTGGAAGCGCTATAGAATTTCTGATGAGTATATGTTGTTGACATATTGTTGATCAAAAATGATGTAGAATTTCTGGAAAGCATATAGGGTTATTTGAAAAGTGTTTTTCAATGGAGAACCTGGATTAAGCTACTTGAACATTGAGCATCAAGATCTATGAGGATAGATCAAAAACGCTAAATGGTACTTTCAAATGAGCACATACCTTGACATGATCTTGAAGGTGTTCAAGATGGATCAGTCAAAGAAGGAGTTCTTGCCTGAGTTGTAAGGTATGAAGTTAAGAGTTAAAGCTCGACCACGGCAGAAGAGAGAGAAAGGACGAAGGTCGTCCCCTATGCTTCAGACATAGGCTCTATAGTATGCTATGCTGTGTACCGCACCGGAAGTGTGCCTTGCCATGAGTCAGTCAAGGGGTACAAGAATGATCCAGGAATAGATCATTGGACAGCGGTCAAAATTGTCCTTGGAGTAAATAAAGGACATGTTTCTCGATTATGGAGGTGATAAAGAGTTCGGCGTAAAGAGTTACGTCGATGCAAGCTTTAACACCTATCCGAATGACTCTGAGTAGCAAACCGGATACATATAGTGGAGCAACCATTTGGAATAGCTTCAAGTGGAGCGTGGAAGCATCATTTACAATATGACATAGAGAATTGCAAAGTACATACGGATCTGAATGTTGCAGACCCGTTGACTAAAACCTCTCTCACAAGTAGAACATGGTCAAACCCCAGAAATCATTGAGACTTAATCACATGGTGATGTGAACTAGTTTAGACACTAGTAAACTCTTTGGATGTTGGTCACATGGCGATGTGACCTATCAGTGTTAATCACATGGCGATGTGAACCAGATTATTGACTCTAGTGCAAGTGGGAGACTGTTGGAAATATGCCCTATAGGCAATAATAAATTAGTTAATATTATTATATTTCCTTGTTCATGATAATCCTTTATTATCCATGCTATAATTGTATTGATAGGAAACTCAGATACATGTGTGGGTACATAGACAACACTATGTCCCTAGTAAGCCTCTAGTTGACTAGCTCGTTGATCAATAGATGGTTACGGTTTCCTTACCATGGACATTGGATGTCGTTGATAACGGGATCACATCATTAGGAGAACATGTGATGGACAAGACCCAATCTTAAGCCTAGCACAAAAGATCGTGTAGTTCGTATGCTAAAGCTTTTCTAATATCAAGTATCATTTCCTTAGACCATGAGATTGTGCAACTCCCGGATACCATAAGAATGCTTTGGGTGTACCAAATGTCACAACATAACTGGGTGGCTATAAAGGTGCACTACAGGTATCTCTGAAAGTGTCTGTTGGGTTGGCACAAATCGAGACTGGGATTTGTCACTCCGGTTAACGGAGAGGTATCTCTGGGCCCACTCGGTAGGACATCATCATAATGTGCACAATGTGACCAAGGGGTTGATCACGGGATGATGTGTTACGGAACGAGTAAAGAGACTTGCCGGTAACGAGATTGAACAAGGTAGTGGCATACCGACGATCGAATCTCGGGCAAGTACAATACTGCTAGACAAAGGGAACTGTATACGGGATCGATTGAGTCCTTGACATCGTGGTTCATCCGATGAGATCATCATGGAACATGTGGCAGCCAACATGGGTATCCAGATCCCGCTGTTGGTTATTGACCGGAGAACGTCTCGGTCATGTCTGCATGATTCCCGAACCCGTAGGGTCTACACACTTAAGGTTCGATGACGCTAGGGTTATAAAGGAAGTTTGTATGTGGTTACCGAATGTTGTCCGGAGTCCCGGATGAGATCCCGGATGTCACGAGGAGTTCCGGAATGGTCCGGAGGTAAAGATTTATATATGGGAAGTCATGTTTTGGTCACCGGAAAAGTTTCGGGTTTTATCGATAACGTACCGGGACCACCGGGAGGGTCCCGGGGGGTCCACCAAGTGGGGCCACCATCCCCGGAGGGCTGCATGGTCCAAGTGTGGGAGGGGACCAGCCCCAGGTGGGCTGGTGCGCCCCCCCACAAGGGCCCAAGCGCATAGGGTTTGGGGGAGGGGGCGCACCCACCTAACTTGGGGGGCAAGTTTCCCCTCTTCCCCCCCTTGGCCGCACCCTAGATGGGTTTGGGCTGGCCGCCGCCCCTAGGGGTGGAACCCTAGGTGGGGGCGCAGCCCTCCCTCTCCCCCTATATATACTTGAGGGTTTTGGGGCTGCCAACAGATGAGTTTGACCTCTCCCAGGCGCAGCCCTACCTCTCTCCCTTCTCCTCTCCCGCGGTGCTTGGTGAAGCCCTGCAGGATTGCCACGCTCCTCCATCACCACCACGCCGTTGTGCTGCTGCTGGACGAAGTCTTCCTCAACCTCTCCCTCCCTCCTTGCTGGATCAAGGCATGGGAGACGTCACCGGACTGTACGTGTGTTGAACGCGGAGGTGCCGTCCGTTCGGCACTAGGATCTCCGGTGATTTGGATCACGACGAGTACGACTCCTTCAACCCCGTTCTCTTGAACGCTTCCGCTTAGTGATCTACAATGGTATGTAGATGCACTCTCCTTCCCCTCGTTGCTGGTTTCTCCATAGATAGATCTTGGTGACACGTAGGAAAATTTTGAATTTCTACTACGTTCCCCAACATCTCTCTACACCACCTCGTGTACTGTGATGGGGGGCATTGATGGCCTTGCTGGTCAGTCAAGATCCTTCGCCTCCTTCAGACTTCACCTCCATCTTTCCAGCCTAGGAGGAGCACATCAGATAAGCCAATCAACCACCCACCAACGACTTGACACTGATACTGAAGGAAATACGACCTAGAGGCAATAATAAAGTTGTTATTTTATATTTCCTTATTTCATGATAAATGTTTATTATTCATGCTAGAATTGTATTAATCGGAAACTTGACACATGTGTGGATACATAGACAAAATACCATGTCCCTAGTAAGCTCTACTAGACTAGCTCGTTAATCAAAGATGGTTAAGTTTTCTAACCATATACATGTGTTGTCATTTGATAAACGGGATCACATCATTAGGAGAATGATGTGATAGACAAGACCCATTCATTATCTTAGCATTATGATCATTCAGTTTTATTTCTGTTGCTTTCTTTATGTCAAATACATATTCCTTCGACTATGAGATTATGCAACTCCCGGATACCGGAGGAATGTGTTGTGCGCTATCAAACGTCACAACGTAACTGGGTGATTATATAGATGCTCTATAGGGATCTCCAAAGATGTTTTTTGGGTTGGCATAGGTCGAGATTAGGATTTTTCACTCCGAGTATCGGAGAGGTATCTCTCGACCCTCTCGGTAATACACATCATAAGAAGCCTTGCAAGCAAAGTGACTAATGAGTTAGTTGCAGGATGATGTTTACGGAACGAGTAAAGAGACTTGCCAGTAACGAGATTGAACTAGTTATGAAGAAACTGACGATTGAATCTCGGGCAAGTAACATACCGATGACAAAGGGAATAACGTGTATGTTGTCATAACGGTTCGAACGATAAAGATCTTCGTAGAATACGTGAGAGCCAATATGAGCATCCAGGTTCCGCTATTGGTTATTGACCGGAGAGGTGTCTCGGTCATGTCTACGTAGTTCTCGAACCCGTAGGTTCCGCACGCTTAACATTCGATGATGATATTGTATTATATGAGTTATGTTATTTGGTTACCGAATGTTGTTCGGAGTCCCGAATGAGATCACGAACATGACGAGGAGTCTCGAAATGGTCAAGAGGTAAATATTGATATATAGGATGATAATATTCGGACACCGGACGTGTTTCGGAGGGTACCTGGTACATATCGGAGTACCGGAGGGAACCCCGGGGAGAAGATATGGGCCATAAGAGGGGAGCACACCAGCGCACAAGGGGTGTTGCACCCCCCCTAGGCATGTGGCCGAATTGGAGAAGGAAAAAGGGGGACACCACTTCCTTTCTCTCTTCCTTTCTCTCTTCTTCCTTCCCTTTCTTCTCCGGTGAAAACATGAAAGAGGGGACACCACTTGGGGAAACCCCAAGCAGAATTCGGATCCTACTTGGGGCGCCCCTGGCTGCCTCTCCTCCCCTCCCACCTATATATATGCGGGGAGGGGCGCCTAGAACACACAACATCAATTGTTAGCCTTGTGCGGCGCCCGCCTCCACAGTTTACACCCCCGGTCATATTCTCGCAGTGCTTTGGCGAAGCCCTGCACTGATCACATCACCATCATCGTCACCACGCCGTCGTGCTGACAGAACTTATCTACTTCCTCGACATCTTTTGCTGGATCAAGAGGGCGAGGGACGTCATTGAGCTGAACATGTGCAGAACTCGGAGGTGCCGTACGTTCGGTACTTGATCGGTCGGAGCTAGAAGATGTTCGACTAGATCAACCGCGTTGTCAAACACTTCCGCTTACGGTCTACGAGGGTACGTAGACACACTCTCTCCCCCTTGTTGCTATGCATCTCCTAGATAGATCTTGCATGAGCGTAGGAATTTTTTTAAATTGTATGCTACGTTCCCCAACAGATACATGGCGCCATTTCACCTGACATGTCTGCCATCGACGCCTTCCTGCAACATCCAAGCAACAGGTAGCCAAGCTGGAAGCAACTTAGATCTAGCCAGCACTAGGCCTAGGCTGCCTAGGAAGAAGCCCGGAAGACAGCATCACGACTTTCACAAGAGTAAGAGGCAAGCCAGGCTGCCTGAGACGCGACCACCCTCCTCCAGCAAGACATCAGCAAACTTCATGACCTATATGACAAGCTGAAGGATGAGAAGGCTAGCTTGGCTGAGGACCTTAAAAAGGTCATATATGATTGCAAGGAGTCCAAGCTGCGCCAGCAGAATGCCGAGGAGGAGGATAGGCAAGCCGGTGTTATTGTAGATGGTAAGGCATATCTTCTTGAATGCATTTTTTATGTCAAGGTTATGCAGACCTGACTCAAGTTTTGCTTGCCTCAAACTTCTCTACTGATCTCCCCTAAAGTGCAGTTCGTGAGTTCTTCAAAGGGGGGATATGATCCGAAACATGTGAAAGACCGGGACTTCTGGGTGCAGTTCTAGGACATCAACCACCTTGTCATCCATGGAGATCGTATTAAGCAAAGTGGCGAGCTACAGGTGCTCGTGAGTCCGGATATGCGTCAAATGGATATGGGCCAGTCTGATAAAGATATATGTAACCAGATGCTTGACTACTGCATCGACCACTGAGAAACAAGTTAGATGATGTGCTGATAGACGCACGTAAGAAGCAATTCCCAATCAATGATATGCAAGCCCAAATCAACGAGATGCATGCCCAGATAAAGAAATTCAAGAAGCTGCACCTTGCACTTCTGGCTGTTGTTATGATTCGGTTCGTACTCTCTGGATCAGCAGCATGTTCTTGTGGGATCCATTACAGGTATGATGTTCTTGGTTTATGCAATTAGATAGAGGGGCAATTAGAACTGATGGTTTAGCCTTGGACTAAAATGTTATTCGTAACATGTACCCTAGGTTAGTAACAACAATTCTTATTGTGCAACATTGAATTTGATTTGCATATTGGATCAAGTTTCGTATTAATATGTTATGAAAAGTATGTCAGACTAAGTTTGTATGCAAGCATTTGAAAAAGAAACATCGAAAGAAAATCTGGGGGTTGGGGAATTAAGTTTTCAAGGATGGGCTAGATGGACAGAAGTTTCTCAAGTGTGGGTAATTAAGTTATGGGGATGAGCTGGCGATGCTCTTACCCATGCAAATTTAGGCTTAGTTTGGAGTCGTTGAAGCTGTGTTGTGACATGCTTCTTTTATAATCAAAAATTGAAACAAAAGTGGGAAAGACAGGCCGAACAAACACAAAATAGGCACAAACATTCTGTCCAATTTATTACAAAATTCGCACACTCCAAGTAAAGACTGGAATATGTTGGTGGATGTTCACTTTTCTTCAGCATTGCGTGCCAAAGGAGAACATTAGCATATTCTTTCATATTAAAAAGGGTTAATCATCCTTTTGCCCTTAGTGGTGTCCATCTGCTCAGTTTTGCCCTCAGATGCGAATTGTGCTCAGTTTTGCCCCTAGTCCGTGCGCACCGACTCGTTCCGTGAACTCTGCCGTCTCCTTCAGGTCAACCTTTTGACTCGGCCCTTACAGGTGAGACCAGGCGACAGAGACGACCAATTTTATTCAGACCGTTGCACGCGTGGCTTGTGGGACCCAGCAAAGAGCTGTTGAGCAGAGAGTCGTTGCGGGTGTGCTATATAAGCGGGCGACAGCGGCGGTGACCACGGCGAGAGAGATCACGGCGGTGACCACGGCGAGAGAGAGAGAGCATGGCGGTGGGAAGCTAGCTGTGGAGGGCGCGGCGACGTTGAGATTCCCTTCGGCTCCGAGCTCCATGTCTTCCTCAAGCTCCCGCGCCACCTCGCAGATGCAGAGTCGGGCGCGTGTGGACATGCCTGTCTTCGTCTGTCCGCGGTGCCGGGCGAGCGTTGATCGGAGGGTTTCTCACACACCGAGGAACCAGAATTGTCCATTCTATGTGTGCAGCGAAAATGGGGTAAGAATCGGGGCAATTGCACCATTTTCGTGGTCGGGATCTTTGAGCAATGGGTTGATCTGTTTCGTGTTCATGCAGGTGACATACTTCTTTCTTTGGGTCGATGCTCTGGACAAGACTCTGATAAACGAACTGCTAGAAGAGCGTGAAGAATGGTTGTGCATGCTGCCACGAACCGCATTGGCCGCAGCACGAGCTCCACAAGAAGAGATGGAGGGCGAAGCACGCACTGACAGAGAGCTAGCTGTTGAGCTTAGGATGTTGAAGAAGAAGGTTAGGAAGCTTGAAGATCAAGCACTACCAATACCCATTTGCAAATACTTTTGGGCATTTGTAGGTATGGTAATCGCACTGGTTGTAACGTTGAAAATGTATGGAAAGGCATGAATTATGGAGGAATTTGTAATCTTGAAATTGTATGAGAAATTCACCTAGTTTAAATGTTGGTCAAAGTTGTTTAAATGTTGAAAAAAAGAGAAGAAGTGACCAACATTTAAATATGTTGAAAAAAGGAGAAGAAATGAGGAATTCAGAAACTTTTGATCAATGAAATGCAGCTCTCTGCTCTGCCTTTCTGTCAAAAAAAAGGTTGCTCTTGGGCCAAATTCAGAGCGTAGAGCCAAGTGCAGGCTAGACTAATGGGCCAAATGCATCCAATTAGGCCCATTCGGAGGTTCTCTTGCGTGGTTTTCTATTTTCTGTTCTGATTTAATTTAGGCAGTAAATCGTAATGCTGAAACTTTTTGTGGAAGCTAATTGAATTATTCCAGAGCCAAACCATTAAGGTTAGAAATTTTTTGGAGCTGTTAAATATTTGATAGCAGTTTAATTAATCCAATTCAAATACACCCTGATTTAAATCAAAAACCAAAATGTCATGAAAATGTGCCTCAGCTCTGGTAGAGGTTTACACTTGGTGCCAAAATAAATGAACATTTTTTAAGGGCATTACATTGAGAAAAAAAATAATTTGTCTAAAAAAATGAAGGGTGGAAAATGCACAAAAAATTGGTGCCGCTGGGGACTCGAACCCAGGATCGCGTGGGTTTGTGGTGTTTAGGGCTGCGCTGGTAACCGCTAGGACAGATGGCAAGACAATGACATGGGTAGGGAAGGAAGGTATACATAGTGGGACTGTGAAATTTGTCAAAAACAATAGTGAGACCGTGAAAGTTTGCACACGGGTGAGAGTGGTTTTCCTTTGTTTTGCACTAAAATTTTGGAGGGTTGGAAGGTTGAAAATGTATGTTTGCACTTCCATATGATTTTGGTTATAGTGGCACTTGGTTTAGGGTTAGAGTGGCACTTGGTTTAGGATTTAAAGGGAATAAATTTGCATGTTAGTTCATGACTTATTTTTTTGAATGAAACAGAGGGCTTCTCACCCCCTCCGATTTTCATTAATGAAAACCACAAGTTCTCGAACTTCATGACTTGGTTTAGGGAAGAAATGATATGTTTGGGCACGGACATTTTTTAACACACATAATAAACCCTAATAACTTAGATAAGATGCAACACACTGTACCATTACAATAATAAGTTCACAGACAGTTCACGGACACATGACGAAACATGACACGACACGACACGACATAGAAAAGTAACAAAATAAAAAACGAAACATGACGAGCTTGACTCCGGGCTTGAACATCTTCATCTTGACCTCCTTCTTCCACTTTGGGAAGGGAGTGCATCTGGGCTGGAGTGGGGAAGATGCTCTCGTAGTTGGTGTATATGTTGTAGACGGTGAAGAAGATGGCCTCGCAGCCGCACCAAAAGACTTGGCCGAGGAGCTCGCGTGCGTCAAACGGGTTGGTCAAGGTGATCGTGAGCAGTAGGAGGATGCCGCCGCGGTCACGAACCTCGTTGAGGGTGAACATCCTCAGTGAGCCCCGTGGGAGGTGGGCATAGCCGACTCTAAGGAAGGCGCGGGTGAGTTCGAGGGAGCCCCTCCACCTTGAAATAGCCCACACACGGAGCTCCCTCTCCAAGAGCACGCCCGGTGGGTAGCGCAGCTCTGGCACGACAGGCGGACGGCTGAAGGTCGGCCCGTTGAACTGCATCTTCACTTGGTCTCGCTTGGGGAGGGCTTGGTCGCTTGAGTGTTTGAAGTTGGAGAGAATGGATCGGATCTGGCTTGTGGGTGGGAGAGGAAGAGAGGCACCCCATTTATAGGCATGTGGGTGGGAGAGGAAGAGAGAAAGGATGAGAACGGTGCGTGTCTGAATCTGGACGCGTGTGTGTATTCAGACGCGTGTGTGTATCCGTTACGTTTTGCACTCTTAAATTTTTCCATGAAAACGATGCATGGGGCGCGTGCGTGCATCTGAATCATTGCATATCTCATTGACCGGGCGGTGCATCTTACTCGGTGCCCTGAACCACAACCCTGAACCACCTAGCTCGACGTTGCTAGCCTAGCTCGCCTAGAGCACCTCGCTCGCCTTGCTCGCATGCATGCATGTCGCCGCCTTCCGCATGCAAACCCATGTCGCTGCCTCCCATGCATGCAAGGCCTGGAAAGGCTGAGACGAGCTATTTATTGCGGTCTCAGGCCCAGACAACGAGACGGCCCAACGGTCCATCCAGCGCGCCCGGTATTTGTTTAAAAAAACAATCTTCCAGCCAATCAGATTGCATCTCGCGGATCGCCCCCATCCTCCCCGCAGACTCCTTCTAGAAGGGTTAGATCGACGGCCCTTCATCGTCGCTAGGGTTAGATGAACGGTCCTTCTTCAGCACTAGGGTTAGCGGGGTTTGGGAGGGGTTTGGAGCAGTCAAAGCTATGTTTGACCAAATTTCAAATAAGCATAATAAATTAAATAAAAATCAGAAAAATAAAAAACCTTCGCACATAGTCTTCTTATGTCATATACTATCGATTTAAGTTAATAAACAAGGTTTACATACATTTAAACGATAAGTTCATGTGTATTGTGTGATATCTCGAGTATCTCAAACTCTCTTGTATGAAATGAAAAAAAGTGTTTTGGGGAAATGAACATGAAAATTTCAAAAAACTCAGCACAGCTTCATTTTAGAGTGACTAAGAAGGATCCAATCTTAGTTTTTTATTTTGATGTTTTACACTTGTTTAAATCTTGGTCAAAATTAAGTTTGACCAGAATTCAAATGAGCAAAACAAAATTAAAAAATCAAAAAATGGAAAAACCAGTGCACATAGTCTGTATATATAGAATATATGTGTAGGAAAGTTATTTGGCTGATTTAGACAAGGTCGAAAAAAACCTTGCTTAGAAATGAGGCCATTTACCCTACCTTTGGACCACTCATTTTAGCACATTTTTCATGAAAATTTCAAAAACCTCACCACAGCTTCATTTTGGATTGACTAAGAAGGTTCCAGGCTTAGTTTTTCATTTTGATGTTTTAGACTTGTTTAAATCTTCATCAAAGTTAGGTTTGACCAGAATTCAAATGAGCAAACCAAAATTCAAAAAAATCAAAAAAAGGAAAAACCATGTGCTCATTCAAACATCATCCAACTGATTTAAACATCATGTCAAACATAGTTCTAACATAGGTCCAACATCATCCAACATAAATACAACCTTATTCATAATGTTTCATAATTATTCATATATAGCGTTGGGCTTCTGTCTGTTCCTTGAGCTTTTTGCCATCACTTTGCTCCTCTTGCACCTTGTGCTCATTGCTTCTTCTCTTCTCCTCTTGGTTGTCGGTACCTTGCGCGTCTTCTTCAAACCTATCATAGAGCTGTGCAAAACATGAAGGGTAATGAGATCATGTCAAGTGATAAATGTACAGTAGTATTTGACCCTTGCAAGATTTACATACCTAGCAGAACTCACAACAACAGAAGGTTGGTCACCATTTGGAGCCTCACTTGGATCATCATTTGGAGCCTCACTTGCATCACCATGATCACCATTTGGAGTCTCACTTGGATCACCATGATCACTATTTGGAGCCTCACTTGGATCAACATTTGCAGCCTCACTTGAATCATTATTTGGAGCATATTTTGGATCATCGTCAAAATCATGCGGTTGTTGACCATCATCATTTCGAACCTCGTAAAAATCCACATCTGATGCAACCGGCTGTTGACCATCATTTTCATCATCTGTTGAGGCAACCAGTTGCTGACCAACATTTTCATGGAAGCCTTCATCGAAACTCTCTCCGAACGCTGGATCTACTGTGTTATCACAATACTTACCGAAATGACCAGACCCACCACACCATGTGCACTTACGCTTCCTCGCTCCAAGTCCATCTCCTTTGCTGCGAGGTCTGATTCAACTCTTCCTTGGTCTACCTGCTGCTCTCTTCAGAACTGGAGCGCAAAGCTTGAATCCAAGGTCCACCATTTCCCATTGTTGTTTTCCCTCCATAGCAGGCAAGGCATAAGCATATGTGGCTTTGAACCTTGCAACAGAGTAGTAATCATGCCCATACTGTTGTATGTTCCCTGCTGGACCTGGGAGAGAAGTGATGAAAAACAAGGCATGAATGCATGGCAACCCAGTTATCTGCCATTGCCTACAACTGCAAGTTCTAGTTTCTAAATCCACTGGATATCTCCATTCCCTCTTCTCTTTATCCAAATATGATATCTCTGCTGTGGTACTCGAGCAAAGAGTCATGTTCTTTTTCAAGCCTGTTGTTTTCTGCTTCAGTTCATTCATCACGGCAGGGATGATAATGTGGCCCATGAATTTTGCCTCAGCTATTCCTGCACGATAATCAAATTTCTGCATGTATTATATCCTTATCCTGTCAAGCAAAACCACCACATAATGACCCTTCAGTTTCCAGATCGTTGAGTTGAAAGACTCTGCTAGATTATTGTGCACATAGTCAACTTTGCTCAGTTCACTGAATTGGCTTCTGGCCCATAACTTGGAGTGGTGTGTTTCCAAGTAATCTTCCGCTTTGGGATTCATGTATAACTGCCTCAAGTGGTAGTTGTGCTTCTTCACACTGCAAGTCAAAGATGCTGGCCATAAATTGTTGGTGTACACCTTTCCTTTGAATTTCTTCATGAAATTTGCAGCAAGGTGACTCATGCATTCCCTATGCTCTACTCCAGGGAACACATTGTCCATGACCACTTCTAAACTTTTGCAGGCATCTGTATGGATGACCAACCAATTGGGATGTGCAATAGCCCGGCGCAGATTATGCAAAAACCAAATCCAACTGCTACTAACTGTCCTTTAAACCTCCCTGTGAGAAAAGTGGCATCAATAGCCAAATAAGGCCTGCAACCTGCCAAAAAACCCCGGCGACAAGCCTCAAGGCAGACAAAAACCCTCCTAAAGCATTCCTTGGCCTTTGTCACTCCCCTGAATGTGTACTCCACGGTGTGGTGATCAATATCTACAATACTACCTGGGCTTGTCCTGTCCACTTCACCTTTGAATGAATACAACAATTGAAAACTTTCCTGCCAGTTACCATAAATAGAATTCATAGCATGTTGTTTACCATTGAACAACCTCATGTATGGTAAATCTATCTTGAACTTATCTTTGATGTTTTTCTGCAATTCCTTTGGACCCACTTGCTGGTTTTCTTTCACCCACTTCTTTATTTCTTCTGCCACCCATCTTGACTTGTCTCTACTGATTGTATCCTTCCTAAGGGTTGATTCCTGGCATGTGTGCTTAAAAGAGTTCACTTTGACCTGAACATTAGTGCTGTTTCGCATTTTAGATGCGAGTAGTCTCCATGGACAACCCTCATGTCAACGTACTTGATCGCTCTTGTCAACTTCGAAAGTACGTTCTACCTTGATGCAGTATGTCACAAGTGCATTTCTACACTCATTCATGGATGCAAAAATTGTACCTTCTTTCATATGAGGGTTCAAAGGGTCCCATTCAACAGCTGCAAGGTCTTCATCCTCACCCACCGCGTCATCATCCACACGGACTGCATTGTGAGCCTCATCTTGGTTTTCAGCCCGAGGTGCCCGTCGTAAATTCCGAATAACGTCAGAATATAGCTTCTCTTCATCAACCCCAGAACTGTAGTCATCACGCTCCACTTCAAGGGAGACCCTACTGTTGTTGCCCACACTTGTCGAGCCACCACGTCGTCGTGCACCAACTGAACTGTTCTGGCTAGAGATGTCATTACGAATTGGTTCTCCCCGAGATGTTGCACCCGTCATCCTAGGTCCAAATGCCTGCTCAAGCACATCAACTTGCAGCATCACATGAAAATTATCTTTCTCTTTATGCCTAACAAACATGGTAGCTAGCTCTTCATCATTACTAACTGTCACCCATTTCTTTTCCCCATCATAGTATTTGTATACCACTTCATCAAGCAAACCCCAAGGATATTGGCTACAAATTACCTCCCCAAATTGTCTGAAACTCCAATTACTAGCCATTGGCAACCGATAATCAAACCTCCCTGGTATTTCTTCTTATCCTTTGCATCGAACATGTATCGGTCCCTTCTAATGTGCACCAAGAAAGCAAACCGCAACTCCATCCTAACCGGCGAAAAACAGAGACACAATCAGCACACTAATTGGGCAAACCTACTCGAATCGAGTGTTCAAATGCACAACTAAGCTCAATCTAAACAAGAGGCAAGACTTACCCCTCGGGAACCCAGTCGTGGACGCGGCGGATCTCCGGCCCGATGCCTGCCTCGCCAAATACTCCGGGGTCGCCGCTGCTTGCCATTTCGCCCTAGGGTTCTTCCTCCTAGTTCAAATAGCATGAGGATTCCTCTAGATTGGATCTCCTCAAAAAAGAAACTTAAGGCGACAGAACAAATTGGAGAAAATTGGTACTGAGTGTTTCGCGAAATATGTCACTTATAGGCATAATAATGGATGTAAGGCGGTGCACAGGGGTGCCACGTGGGGGTGCACGCCAGGCCCTTGCCGCGTCAGGTGGCTATGAGGAGCCCCTATGGCTCCTCTCACTTGCCTCTAGTACTTTCTGGACTCTAGTCATGGAGAAAAAAATCGTATTAAATCCCCATGGCATTTTGACCCTCATAGATATTGATTTCCAAGAAAACCAAAACATGGAAGATACAACAAGTAGCAATAGGCACTAAATTAATAGGTTAGTCAAGAAAAATTATACAAAGTTGATATTATAATAGTATGAAAGAATAAAAAATTATAGATACGTTTGAGACATTTCACCCAGTGACATGTACTCAATGATAAATTGGCATGTTAGTAACACAAACTGTTAGGAAAAATCCAATTTGTAGGATGTACAATTATTACTTAAAGTGAGGTCAATCCATTTTTTTCTTGCGAGATCTTAGTAAAGAAACCATTGATTGGGTACTTTAGTCTCTAATAAGTCAGGCCAAACTTTCTTGGGCCAAAAAAAAGTCAATCCCTTCACTTAGAGAAAAGAATGTTGTTAGAGAGGCATCCACCGATCGTACCCTTTGGTCGTGACTTGCAACACGCACAGGAGATTGGGCTTCCTGCTACCATCGGTCCCGCCATTGATCTGCCTCGTCATATGTGACCTTAGGGCCATGGAGGCGCAGTGGATCTCGGCCTCTGTAGGCGGGAGGGCTCGGCTTTAAGGTTTTTTCAGTTTGGTTAAGGTTTGTGTCCTACTCAGGAGCACGAGGCAACGACGGCTTCCAGGACATGGAATAAAGTTCTCCCTGTCTAGCCCCTATCTCGGCAGTGCATGTAGCATCGTCGGAGGGTGTGTGGAGGTGTGTCTCCGACGGATCTTGCAGGATTCAGCATGTGTTTGTCCTCGGTGGATGCCTTTGGATCTTGTCTTTGTTCATCTTTTTTCGGGTATCTATAAGTTGGATCATTCCAATTTATGATTCACTTCATTGGGGACAATTGTTGTGCTTGTGTGTTGGTCCCGTGGGACCTTAGCACAATGAAGACTATTTACTACAACAAGGTTTGCCCGGCTCCGGTGAGGGAGGGGCAATGACGGTACCGCACCTTCTGCTCGTTCCAGTGCGTGTAATGGTCGCTAGCTGGTGTACGGACCTTCATGTAATTTATTTTACTTATGATGTTCTTTGTATTTCCTTCGCGGTTGAATAAATTGGAAGTTCACTTGGAAAAATGCATTGTTAGTGGTTAATACAATGGCTTAGTATTTGAAACTATGTAGCTAGATGCAATGAATAAGTCGTTATAATATATTGGTAAGTATGCCCGCCTGTCACCCCGGTGACCTGGGTTTGATCCCTGAAAAAGGCGCATTTATTTTTCTAGCATAAAATGTACCATTTTTTTACAAAATTATATGCATTTTACCATATGTTTCCGTCCTCAGCAAAGTAAATCTCCCCTTCCCATTTTCTCTTGTCGTTTTTGTACATTCCTGGAGAACGAAAAAACTAATCATTGGAATTACTTTTTTAAGGAAAAAAAATCATTGGAATTACTATTATTATTATTCAACACTTTCATCAGACTGTATTAGTCAGTGACATATAACAGAAGGAAGAAGAGTAACTTGTCAATCTCTACCATGAGTCACTTCAGCCTACATCCAAAGTTAAGCTTCCCTTGCAAACCACAGCCCAGCCTAGCTACCTAGCTAGCTGTTAAATAAACTAATCACCATCGTTCTCTAGCATGAGTCGCTTCAGACAAGAACATTTTTTTTCAGAGGTTCAGACAGGAACCTGCAAGCACTACTGTTGCTAGTCAGCCATGGATATGCATCACTGTCATGCCACTATTTTCTGGCTTTCCCATGCTTCTCAACCATGTCTTTTGAACCCCGATCCACAAACAATTGTGCCAAGTTGATGCATGCTAAATTGGCTACATGTTTACAAACAATTGTGGCTACATGCCTATTGTCTTTAAATATAAATTAGGGCAAAGAACAGGATTTTGTCTGTATACTACATTTTGTGACCCATGGGTCACATCCGTGTCATGCGCACACGCTAGTATTGCTGAGGTCTAGTGCAGCACATTCAGTTGATAAAATTCTGTCGACAGTAGGAGCACTACACTAGATCCCAGCGATCTGAGTCTAGCAAACAATTGACCGTGCATAAGCTACTAGAAGTTGAAGTTTCAACTCCGTAATTCCCTGTACTCAAGATTAAGGAAGTAGTTAATAGTATTTTTTAACGGTACATAATTACAAGACAGATGAAATAGCGGAAGATCTAAGGACAGATTTGTTGGGCTAATAAGCCGCGGCGACGAGCTGGACTCGTCGGGCGCGTGTATGGGCGCGCGCTGGACGTGTTCGACGCGCGGGTCCGTGGCGGGTCGAGTGTGTGTGTGTGCATGTGGAGCGCACGGGCGTGTCCATGGGCTAGTACACCGTAGGTGTGAGTGCATGTGTTGATCGTTGGCAAGCCATGCGGGGCGATCGGGCAGGTTCTGTTGGCGCTCATCGTGAGAAGAGCGCGTAGCGGGCGCGGCCAGAGCATGCAGAACGTGGAAAAGGTCGCGGGCGAGTGGAGGCGTGGGTGTGTGCCCGGTGCTCTGGCTCGGGGTATAAAGCCGCGTGGTGACGTTGTAACGAAGTGACATTATCGATTTCGCGCTCGAGGGAAGGAAAGAGGCGTTCTTGCGCCGGAAAACTCCTGTGTCCATTGCCTGCTTTAATCTTCTTCTTCCTCCTTCTTCTGTTGTTCGTGTCCCGAGAGTGAGCGACGTGCAGAGAGAGTGAGAGGTAGATCTAGGGTTTAGGGTTTTGTCCCAACATTTGGCATCAGAACCACGTGGAAGTCGAAGCTCGCCGGAGATGTCTCTCGTCCCGTACGCCGGCGGACCGGGCGGATCGCTGCCGCAGCCGGTGCCGTTGCTCACCAGAGACAACTACACGGCATGGGCCATCAAGGTCGAGGCAAACCTCGACGCGGCTGGGCTGTGGGAAGCAGTGGTGGTCCCGGAGGACGCGGCGGCGGCGGTGATCACGAAGAAGGACAAGCAAGTACTTCCTCCGTCCCATAATGTAAGACGTTTTTTGACACTAGTGTAGTGTCAAAAAACATTATGGGACGGAGGGAGTAGTTAATAGTATTTTTTAACGGTAGATATTTACAAAACAGATGAAATAGCTGAAGATCTAAGGACAGATTCAGTTTCATACACTGTTGCTGTAGGCAGCAGGTGATAGCTTCTGCCTGTTTTTCAGGTGCAGACACAGACGCACAGGTTCAGGGTTGAATTCCTTCCATGCTAGGAGTATTTATAAACAACTCCTGCTGCCAATAACACAGACATGCTCTGAGACAAATTGGTTAACAAGAAGGACTGAAGGAGTCAATCTCAGCAGCAATGTCAAACAGATGCTATAATGCAACATGGTCGGCTTTCTCCTAACTAACTGGATTAGATTAATGCAACAAACTAAGATTGCAAAAGTTTACGAGACGCGGCTCTTGTCGGGTTTATTGCCACGGCATGACACCACAGGCACCACGTATGCATTGAAATATGTCCTTATTTACACAAATGGATTTATTTATTTATATTTATTAACCTCGCATATATTATCTGAAACCCATGGTTTGTATTATATATTTTTTAAGCAAATACAACTGCAGATATGGTTTTTCCTCACATCAGAGTACCAAAACTTTCAGTTTATGTAACTGATGACATCAGCAAGAAGAGCAACCCGGTTGAGGCCCCGAGCATCAATTTCAACGTTGATATAGTCTTTGTCAACTCACTCAAATTATCACCATATCATACTTATGGAGCCTTTCTGCACGTCTGCGATTAGCATAGTCAACCTATTGACTTGAGAATGCCTAGGCCAATAAGCCTAGCTCAGCATTGATTAATAACACCTTGTCTTGCAAGTAAAATGCCACATTTAATTCATCTTACCTAAATCGATGCCCAAATTGTGATCAGTCCTAGTATAGGTTGTTAATATAGCGTCTAGTATAAGTGCG
The DNA here is from genome assembly GCF_002162155.2 of Triticum dicoccoides. Classification (NCBI taxonomy): domain Eukaryota; kingdom Viridiplantae; phylum Streptophyta; class Magnoliopsida; order Poales; family Poaceae; genus Triticum; species Triticum dicoccoides. Next base: position 729,844,948 of record NC_041386.1, read on the forward strand.
GAGATACAAGTGAAGTAGTACAAACGTGGACACAATCCGCACCAAACTGTAACAACTACGGGCTTAACAGTGATATGCGATGAGCAAATGGATCAGGCAAAGATTTGGTTCTATTTCTTTATCCGATTCTGTTTACTAAGTATACTCTTTAACAGATGCAGTCCAGGGCATGGCACGGCAGATCATGTTGTTAATCCTTGTTGATTTAGAAAACTCTTAAGCAATGCAGTATCCTATGATGATATGAAAGACGTGAGAACAAGTAGCTTCATGCATTTTAAGGTTGCATTAGACTAAGTTGAGACCCTAATTAACCTAAAGACCCCACAAGGCTGTCTGACTGTGTAAACATTTAAGCTTGACTTAACCGTCCAGATCCTTACTTTATTCATAAACTGAACAGCATGTGAAGTTTGAGTTGCTTATATTACTGCAACTGAAGAGAATATATTAATGGTGAGAATAAAATTCTTTGCCTGCCATAATCAAGCTCCATATGTGATCGAGTACTCCGTAGTAAGTGTGTTACATATCTTCTTCAGGATGATAGCACAATTTTTTTTTGAGAACTTATATATCTTTCTTTATTATGCATGTGTACATTTGGTTATTATTTGGAACAAACCATAAAATAAATTAATTTCCCAAATATAGAACTGAAGCAAACAGCCAGAAGATGGGAATTACATTCTTCAGATAATGACAGAAATTATTAACTCAGCGTGTGACATACACAATTGGAAGCCATTTTGTCATCTTTGCAGCGCTGTTGCTTCCAGTGATACACAATAATGATGGGCTGAAAAGGATTGCCTCCTAAAATAAGCACATCGTTATATAAGATGTCCATATCAGATTTCTTATCACAATGAGTTACTCTTCGTTTGTGTCTGTCACACGCGTCAGAAATCTGATTAGTGCAAATACACATAATTTGTATTAACTGTGCACCATTCTGTAGGAGGACATGTCTTGTCAATCAGAAATGTTCAGTAATATTTTCTAGAGTGTACACTGACATATACTACATCCTACAATCTTATGGATTATTTTAACTGCCCAATAGCATTCAAATTCATCATGTCACCCTCAAATACTCTAAATCAGAGCTGCAGATAACAGTGTATTGGCGTCTCAATGCTACTAACAGGCACAAAACAACCATTAATTGTCTTTTGTCCTAGTAGCTAGATGCCTAGGCAGGTACTAATATATCTGAATTCTACTGTGGGATGCTTGCCAATTCATCCACTAGATAGAGTACTTGGAGAAGTTATCAGAATGAAAATAAAGTTCTTTCTTCCTGTCACATCTACTCACATTATTGAACACACTGAAATTTGTTGTGTAATATTCAATTGCTCACATGAGCATATAATGACAATAACCAATAGGGACATACTAGTTCTCCTCTTCATCAGACACCAGTGTGTGAAATTCTTACCAGTTCCACACGTTCAGTTCAGTTATTGCACCGGACCAGATTTTTTTTTAGGAATAGACTGGATCATACACCCTCCGTCCCAAATTACTTGCCGCACAAATGGTTAAAAATGATTTTTTCTAGAACTAAATTACGTCTATATACATCCATTTCCGCGACAAGTAATCTAGATGGAGGGAGTATTAATTACTGGGTTCGTTATTTAAACAAGAGAAAGCAATTCTTGAAACCGGGTTTGCTTTTTTTTTTTAGAAAAGGAGGAGGACCCCCGGCCTCTGCATCTGGATAATGCATACGGCCACTTTATTAATTATTCTTACAAGACCTTACAAAGTCATACAATAGTCAGATTAAAGCCACCGCTAAGTAACAACTGTCGCTACTCCTATCCAAATGATGAAGGGGCGCTGATAGCCTAGGCCTAATACCAAACTGACATCGCAGCCAAACCTAATCATCTAAGACCTGAGGTCCCAACCAGGACGCCTGCCGGGTATGGGGCACCTACCAGTCTGGCACACTCCTCAACCAGGACGTCTGCCGGGTATGAGGCCGCCGCAGCCACCTGCCACCAATCCATCTTCAGAGATGTACTGTTGCATCTACTGTGTCAGGTCTCTCTGCCATCGACGCCAGCATGATGCCAGGCAGCGTCGTCCTCCTGCGCGAGTCCATCTCGCACATCGAACTCCGAATTTGCACTGTGCCACGCCGTCGAGATCCGTCGCCATGAATGTGTAGGATGAAGCACCGCTCCACCAAAGATGCCGTCCACTGGTCCCGCGAAGCCGAGTGCACCTCCAAGAATGCCGCCCCCAAAGGGGTAACGACACATGCTTGCCGCCAACATCCGATCAGCTGATCTAGGGTTTCCCCTGGAGGTGTTGAGTGGAGTTGGGAGTTTCACCTCGATGACGCCTTCATGAAGAAAATGATGATAGGGGCATCGTCATCACCGGCTCCGGCCATCGACCGAAAACCAGGTTTTCGCCCGGATCCGTCCCAAGAAATCCACCCGACAACGTGTGCACTGTCTGGACCGCCTTCAAAGCCCCAAATCCAGCCGCCTAGATCCGGCGACCAATCGCAACAACAGTGCCACCGTGGGAGCGCTGGCGCACCGGCCACTGCCTGAGTGTGCCACCACTGGAGCCTAGGAGGAGGGCTCCCACCCCGCCTCGCCAAGCTGTGAGAGCCGCCGAGATGGATCCCGTGCGCTCTTCCCCATCTCTGATCCGAACCAATCCATAGCAGATCGCCATCACAGATCCTCCTTGGACAGGGACTGCACCATGCCATGCCGCCGTGGGAGGCCCTAGCATCACCATCCGCCACCCTCCAGGGCCGTCGCCCCGGGATCCAGACAGAACATCGCAGCTGCCATCGGCCATGTTTCGCCGCCGCCGACCGGCCAAGCCACCGGCCACTTCAACCTTCACCACCATGACCAAGCACGCCCATCGAGTAGCAGGCACCACCAGATCTTCCGCGAAGCCCGCCGCTCCGCCGCCTCCTCCCATCACCACGCTGCCAAGGCACCGTCGGTGGATCAGATCGGTCGAGCCGCCTCGACGATGGCACGGATCGGGGAGGAGGGCCCCCACGCCCCGGGTGACCCGCATCACCCAAAGGAACACGGGGAGCAGGGGGGCTCCGACGCCGCTGTCAGCCGCCCGTAGCTTTGCCCGGCGACCTCCTCCAACGGTGGCGGAGGGGGGAGGGATGGGTTGGGAGCCCGGCGGCGGTGGGGGCAGGGTTCCGCCCGAGCCGCCCTGGTGGGGGGCGACACGAGGGACGGGGTCTCTTGGCTTTGCTGAAGGGAAATGTCTAATTAATTGACCAATAAGCTAGTTTGCAATGGAAACTAGTTTAGCAAGCCCTCTTACAGTGGTTATGTCGATCCTCCCCGTACCCCCCCCTCCCGAGCGGGGCGACTGGGGCGGCCCTCCCTCCCCTCGCCGCCCAGCCCCAACCTGCCACCCCTTCCCCTGCCGCTGCCGCCGGCTAGCTTGGTCAGGCGTTGCCCAAGCGGCGCCGTGGCGAGGCCGGTGGTGGCGGCCCTCTTCCTCTCCCCCTCACGGTTCCCCGGCTTGGGCGGCGGTTTCCGGCGACGGTGCACCTCGGCGGGCGGTGCTCTAATGTAGATCGGGCTCAGATGCGGCGGCGGCGCGGCCCTTCGGCGGCGGTGGCGGCTGGCGGCGAGGGTTGGCCGGCGGAGCCCTGCAGGCCCAGATCTGGGCCCTTTTGGGCCCAATCTGGGTCAGGGCGGGTTGGTCTGGCCTCCGGTGGGTCTCCTCCGGCTGGGCTGGCGGGATGTGGTCGTTGGGATCGGCGGCTCTGCGCTGCTTCGGCTGCAGCGCGGCGGCAGGAGCTTAACGGCCCCGATCTGGGCCCGGCTGGGCAGGGGGTCCGGTGTGCTCTCGCGCCTGCGTTCGGTCTGCTACGGCTTGTGCGGGTGGAGATTGTCCCCTCCCACGTGGCTGTGGTGCTCCCGGTCCCTATCGGCGATGGTCTCGTTTGGTTCGGCCGGCCTTGCAGCGTCTGCGGTGGAGAGACGACGGTGGTTTTCACGTGACTGTGGTGGTGCAGGTTGGTGGGCGGTTGGTGTGGTGGAGCCACCGGTTGGTCCTGGGTTGTGGGTATGAGGGGTAGGGCGAAATCCTTCTCGGGTCCGCCCGGCACTGACACGGTGACGCCTATGGGCGCCATCAACCTTCTTGAAGGGCGTCGGGAGTACCTCTCGCCCGCTTCCCTCCGTGTACCGGGAGAAATCCTAGGATTCGTCCGGGCAGCAGCGTCGTTATCGTCGCAATCCTTCTTGAAGGTGTTGCTTGCTTCGCGGCGACTCGATGGCATTGGAGCGTGGTGGATGTTTCTGGTGGGCGCAGCGGTTGCAGGATGCTTCTGCTTTCGTTCATCCGGTGCTGCTGGCATTTCTTTCTCTTGCTTTTCTCTTGTTTTTCTTTTGGGCTTGATTGTGTTGTTTTCCCCAGCGACGAACTTCTGGTTGTATCGGGTGGTTGCTATATTAATATAGCGGGGCGCAAGCCTATTTTGGTACGGTGGTTGTGTCGTGAGGGCATTGAATGTAGAGCACATTGTGATTTAAATATGCATGGCTGATTCATACGAAACCTGCAGGCTGCAATAAGATGAACCTGAAGCTTCTACATAAGAGCGTGCGTGTGGCTGTTGATCCACCCACCATAACCGATTTGGTTAACCATATTGGGTGGCTGGTGATGGCGAAGGCATCTATGTACCTATCTATGTCAGTATTAGTGTTAATTAGACTCTAAACGTGCTTCTAATTTGTAGGTGTGAAATTAAGCTGTAAAATGGTGCACATTTAGGTGCCTGCTCGAGAAAAATAGACAGAGATGTATCTTGTTAATTCTGTTGCCATATCTTTCTTGCAGTTCAGGGTTATAAAAACACATGTCGTGCCTTATAAGAGTGTTTTTTTTTGCTTTTTATCATTGACTTTTCTTATTTAATATGTCTGCAAATTAAATACTAACTATTTATTGAACCTGCAAATTAAATATATGTGCACTAGTGCATTAAAAAAGAAAAGAGAAGAAATGATATGACAGAATCGACAAGAGTGTTCAACTATATGTCTGAATGGACAACCCATGGAACTAACTACTCAACTTTCTGGGGGAAACATATACATATTGGATTTGTGTACCAGCAATTGTCAGTGATGACAGTAGCAATCAAAGGTTGACAGGAAGCTTCCAATGAGCAAGGTGTGATAGCTATTATATCACAGTTCAAACATCAAAGTGCCCAATTTTACAGGAACGTCTCTGCTCCGTGTGATGTGAGAGATCAATTCAAGGTGGTTGCAGGTTTGGTAAAAGTTTAACCAACTGTTTGAATTGCATTGCACCCCCATTATTATATAATGTATTCTACTAGCTTCTTCAGTAGACGACTTTTTAGATAAATTAAGCATCCTTCATGCATTGCAACTAAACCACCAGAACAAAATCAATGTAGTTCTGTAATTCTCCTGTAGACAGAATTAACCATTTAGTTAATATGGTTAATATGGTTAATCAACTAACCATGCATTAACCCACATAATTAAGCACATATACCTATCAAAGGGGCCCCACTGGATTGCAGAAAAACAAACACTTTCATGCCATCAATGCCCTGCCCTTCATACTCTCTCGATTGCTTTCACATAATGGTGTCTTGCATTACACAGTGATCTAGAGTGTTGTGATGTGCATATGACCTACATGTCAACATAGATTCCTTTTCTGCTTCTGTATTTTTGCCAGTGCCCACAAGATGGATATACCTTTTCTGTAATACTTGGACCACAAGATCATTAATTCCAACTAGTTGCGCAATTGCTTTCCTCAAATGGCTTTGATCAGTGCCCACAAGTACTACACCTTTGCCTCAACACAGGAGATTAACTAAGAGTTTCAGCAAGTTATAAATGGACCCCACTGTACATGGGCATGCACGTATGATTTAGATAATTCAGCGACATGCACTTGACAATTGTAAAATGTGTTGTGTCCAGGTACTGTCTAATCAACCTTTGACAGGGATCCATACTGAGTAATTTAATAAGTGAGTGGGATTAGCTAGGCAATTATGTCTGAAAAGTTCAGTTGTGTCATGCATGCCTGAGTGGGTGAACGTGTGGGCCAAAAAGATGCACGCACGCACGCATGATGGGATCAAGAGGCATATCAACTCCAGGATCGACACATCTAAGCAACTTCTTCTCATAACAACACACTACATCTGGCAAAATTGCAATCTCCATGTCGAATATTGTAAGCCATTCAGCATTGATGGATTGCTAATATGATCTGCCCTCGTTCAGCCGCCGCGGGATCACAACTCCTGCTCTCAGAAAGAGTATCTGCGAAGTCAGTCGACAGATCGACCGATCTGCGAGAATACATGTCGGACTCAATAGCTGCGACTTGGGGGGTGAAGGTTTGACGAGCCACCGCGTGCCTCACCCATCGCTAGAGCCGCGAACGGCCACACCGCTTGCGGCGGCGTTCAGCGGAGTGAGTCGCAACGTATTGACCGACTGGTATGGTGAAGATGGCTGCCTGAGGAGGACGCCGCAGGCACTCGCGCGGAAGTGCGCCGAGCCGCAAACCGGAAGGGCCTCGACGTCGAGGGGAGCCTCCTGGAGCCAGGCGGAATCATCGGTGATGAAAGTGAGCGCGCCGAGCCGGATCTCGCGGCCCATGACCAAATCGCCACCGGAAACCATGTTGATGAAGGTCGAAGAAAATGCAACCTTGTCGGAAGTCGCTAAGACGCTTAGCCCCACGGTGGGCGCCAACTGTCGTGGTACTAAGTCTGACAGTAAGAATAGGGGGTACGTATCGAGAGGCAAGGTCCTATCTATGGTAAGGTTGTAAGCAAGTGTTTTCGAGTTCAGGCCCCTCTCGGAGGGGGTAAAAGCCCTACGTCTCGGTGCCCGGAGGCGGTCGACTGGATTATGAGTATGTGTGTGTGTTACAGGAGGTGTGAACCCTTGTGCCAGTGGAGGGGGGTGGCTTATATAGAGTTCGCCAGGACCCCAGCCATCCCCTGTTACAGAGGGTTGAATGTACATAAAGATTGAGGCGTTACTGGTAACGACAGCCTTAAGTGTCTTTAATGACCTTTAAGACTATGGAGTGAATGCTCGCCCGTTGCTGTTCTGAGTGACTTCTGGTCTTCATTAGGTCGAGTGGTTTCTTGTATGGTCGAGTGGTTTACTGGTCGTGTGACTTCGGGAAGGAGGGGTACCTGAGTGGTTCATTGGTCGAGTGGATTACACAGGACATCTGTTGCCTCTTGGACTTCTTTGCTTCTAGGGTAGTGACCTTGGGTATGGCGTATAGGTCAGGCCTATGACCCTATCCTAGGTCTGTATCCTCATCATTAGCCCCCGAATGGATTAAGGTCCGAGTGGAAAGAATATTGAAGTTGATCTTGATCCAACCCTTGCGCTTCACGAGTATTTACGCAGGACGGAAGACTCATGTTAGAACTTCAGCTTCGCTTCAGTCTCATTGATCGATTCAGAAAGTTGTGGAGTGAATTTGTAACATCATCTGTCGAGTGTTGTTTCTGGGCATGGAATCTTTGGCGCGATTGGTTGTGGCGTATCCCGGATCTCATGGGATTCGAAATTTCAGGGAAGCACGCGGGACGGAGCGTGTCGTGGTAAGCGGGATGGATAGACAGTAGTGCCTCGATCTCCACGCCACCTTTTTCCCCACATACCCAGCGCGCGACTGTTGCGGGATTTGACAGGATCACCTGGGCCCACGCGTCAGCCACTCGAAAGTGGGCCTTTATAAGGAGACGGAGCCGAGGCGCCTGCACTGTGCGTGTCTATTTTCTCCTCTTTTCCTCTGTTTCTCCACCGCATCCAGCTCCTCCGCTCTCGATGCCGCCGCTCCGCCACCATGGTGAAGGACAAGACGGCAGCGCTGGAACGCGCGAAGAAGGTGACGGGGGCAGCAAAGGCAAGAAGCAGAATTGCGGGTCGTCGTCGCGCTCGGCATTGCCGCCAGGTTGGATCCAAGGCGATTGGATCTGGTGTTCGCTCCGGCAGGATGATCTGGACGAGCTGGTGGAGTCCGGGCTGATCGCCAAGGGTGCTGCAAGGTTGCCGGAGGGGGAGACGGGGCCGCAGCCGCGACCGGGTTAGTGTGTTCTGCTCGCCACCCATGTCGACTGGGGCTTCTCGCTTCCTCTGCACCCCTTTTTCCGGGGTTTCTTGAACTTCTTCGGCGCCCAACTTCATCACTTTTCTCCCAATACCATCACATATCTTGCTGCATTCGTGTCCATGTGCGAGAATTTTGTGGGGTGTCGACCGCACTGGGGTCTTTTTAAGCACATTTTCACCATCCGTTCTCAGTCGATAAAGAAAGCAAACACGAGTGATGAGAAAACACATGTCATTTAGATGTGTGGGGGTTTGGGTATCCAGAAGAGGCAGGGGAGCTCTTTCCCTTCATGACTCTTCCTGAATCGGTCAGGGGCTGGCAGTCGACCTGGTTCTACTGTCAGGACCTCGCAACTCCAGGCCAGTCGACCGGACTTCCCCACTTCACCTTTGATCGTGTTCAGACTCCTTCCTCGCTGAAAGTGACTGTTGCTGAGAGCATGGAGACGAACATGCTAGTTCAGAGGGTGGTCCAACTAATCAATCAGGGCGTCACTGGCATGGATCTACTGGAGGTATTCCTCAGTCGATGCATCCAGCCTCTCCAGGCCCATGACCATCCTAAGTGGATGTACTCTAGGGTCGATGACACCGATCGGGTTCATCCAGAGGAAGTACCAGCTAAGATAGTGGCCCTGTGGTTGAAGAGCATTACAGGCAACAAGGACAACCCCAGAGGAGCCAGGAGAGTCGACCCCTTCAGAGACAATAATCAGCTAGACAAGCTGTGTCTTCCATCACCGACTGTTTCTGGGTACATATTCCGACTGCCCTTGAATCCGACTGACTTTTACTCGACTTCTTGTCTTGTAGGTTTTTACTGAGATGTACTCGATGCCCAATGGTGAACAAGTTCTGCAGCAAGGCCAGGAGGGAGAGGACAGCGTGGAGGAGAGCGGTGATTGGGAATCCCCGGACAATGAAGACGAAGAGGAAAGCGACGAGTCAGAGGACGAAGAAGCGGCCGACTCGCCGCCTCGCTCGGAATGTCGATCCAAGCAACACCATGACCCAGCGGGCGGGCACGGTAAGAACGTGGCCCCAAGCACCCAAATGCAGAAGCGCACTCGGACGTCGACTCCGGAGCCAACAGAAAAATTCGCCAAGCAGCCCAAGGTTGCTCCTCCAAAAGCTCGGAAGACTCTGCCCAGGATCAAGATGGATGTTCCTATTGCCTCTGGGTGAGTATCCTTTCTGTGTTTACCTCTACTGGCTGATTCTTCTGTTCTGACCGTATGGATCGTGCGTCTTTCCAGCCCAACCTCTGCCGTGACTGACATGGACGTTGACAAGGCCCCAGGAGATCAGGAAACCGATGACGCGGCCACCTCCAGAGCTGGTAAGTCCGCTCGACTAAAACTTATTTTGTCGATTGAGTTGTCAGTCAGTTGAATTTATGATGTTTTCTTTTGCTGCAGCTCCACGAGACATTGTCGTGCTTCCAGATGATGAAGAAGAAGAAGTGCCTCTGAAAGAGAGGAGGAGGAGAGGCAAGGGCTCGAGCGGGAGAGCGCTTGGGGTTCAAGTCCCTCAGTCGACGCCGGTGCTTGAGACGGTGGTCGAGCGATCCGGAGATCCGGTTCGGACCAACGTCACATTCGCCGACCCGCTGACGACTGATCACCCATCAGGGTCGACTGCTCCGACTCCTGCTGCTCCAGTGCAACTTCATGCGTCCGACTCAGTGGATGCTTCGACTGCCTTGGCGCCATCACTCTTTGCTACATACCAAACTCCAGGCGAGTCGCCCAGTGCCGCCAGGGAGGCTCTTCGCCAGGTGAATCTTGTTATGGAGCAAGTGAAGGTGATGCACGAGGCCAGTCAGGTGGCCTATAATGCCAGGACCACTCTGCAGACCAACGTCAAGGTCAGTTAACTCCCGACTGAACTTTTGAATCATGAAAACTGTCGTTGTTGCTTTGCTGCCCATATGTGCATCTACTATCATGGGTCTGTGTTTCATATCCGCTCACCCACTGGGGTGTGCCTGCCTTAGAGTTTAATAGGTCTTCTACTACACTCGACTTAAGCTGAGTCGAGTGTTTGTCTGAACTAGTGGGGGCACGCAGAGTGCACCCACTGGGTGTAGTCCCTGAGACCATGGTTGACTGCTGGCAGTCGAGTGGGGTCTGAGAATCTACGCTCTTTTTTTTTCTCATGCTGGGCAGACCATGCTGAGTGTTGATCCAAACCAGTGGGGGCACGCTAAGTGCACCCACTGGGTGTAGTCCCCGGGACTATTGTTGAATGTTTGATTCAGCAGTAGTCTTAGAGTAACTTTCACTGTGATTGTATTTTGTTTCTGTCGACTGATATCTCTCTCTCGCTGACTGCAGAGGTCTTTGTCGGTGTCAAAACCGGCGGATCTCGGGTAGGGGGTCCCGATCTGTGCGTCTTAGGTTGATGGTAACAGGAAGCAAGGGACACAATGTTTACCCAGGTTTGGGCCCTCTCGATGGAGGTAAAACCCTACTTCCTGCTTGATTAATATTGAAGATATGAATAATACAAGAGTAGATCTACCACGAGATCGTAGAGGCTAAACCCTAAGAGCTAGCCTATGATGGTATGATTGTAATTGTGATCGGCCTTCTAAGGACCATCCCCTCCGGTTTATATAGACACCGGAGAGGGCTAGGGTTTACATGGAGTCGGTTACAAGGAAATATAATATCCAGATCGCCAAGCTTGTCTTCCAAGCAAAGGAGAGTCCCATCCAGACACGGGCTGGAGTCTTGAATCTTGTATCTTCACGCGTCAATAGTCCGGACGATGTATATAGTCCGGCTGTCCGGATACCCCCTAATCCAGGACTCCCTTAGTAGCCCCTGAACCAGGCTTGAATGACGATGAGTCTGACGCGCAGTCTTGTCTTCGGCATTGCAAGGCGGGTTCCTCCTTCCGAATACTCCAAGGTTATTATCGAACACGTAGACCGTGTCCGGATCTGCAAAATGATCTTCACATACCACCGTAGAGAGAATGATACCTTAGCTGACAACTTTTTAGACGACGTGATATGTCATTATGGCCAGGTCATTATTCGAACCATTTTCCCACAACCATTCATAGCGCGTATTGCGAGGCGGTTTCCTTGACACGTCTTGTCAAAGCAGAGATCGTGTCCCCTTATCATGGGATTCTTATCAGTACGGGTATGGGTAATCCCACCGTGACATCAATCGTGGCGCTTGGGAAGTAAGCGATTCTCAACGGGCTAGTGGGGAGGCGCACCACCTTCGTGGCCTCTATAAAGGGATCAAGGACCCTCATTTTCACCCACGCCCTCTTCCTCCTTCGCTCATCCTCACCTCCCCGAGCTCCAGCGCCCTAGTCCAAATCTTCTCCGCACAGCTAAACATGTCCGGAGCAGGAGGTAAGTGGGTGGCTTCCACCATGAAGGAGAAGAATATCGCAAATCTTCGAGCGGTCGGATACTTGGCCGCAGACATAGCGCACCGGCTACCGGACGACGGGCAGGTCAATCCAACTCCAGGACCGCATGAGAGGGTCGTGTTTCAAGCCTACTTCGTCCGTGGACTGGGGTTTCCACTTCACCCCTTCGTCCGCGGGCTCATGTTCTACTACAGGCTAGATTTCCATGATCTAGCCCCGAACTTCGTCCTCAACATCTCGGCGTTCATCGTCGTATGCGAGGCCTTCCTCCGCATCAAGCCTCATTTCGGCTTGTGGCTGCAAATCTTCTGCGTGAAGCCGAAGATCGTGAGCGGTCAGCAAGCGGAGTGCGGAGGAGCCATGGTGGGAAAGATGCCTAACGTCACCTGTCTTGACGGCTCCTTTGCGGAAGCCGTGAAGGGGTGGCAGTCGGGGTGGTTCTACATCATCGAGCCGCGCGATGCCAACTGGGCGGCATCCCCCGAGTTCCGATCCGGAACCCCCATGCGGCTCACCTCCTGGGAACAGAAGGGCCTGTCCTAGGGCGAATCTACAGAGCTGACCGGACTCCAAAACTGCATCAAGGGCATGAAGGACAAGAACATCAAGCTTGTCAACGTGATCCAGGTCATGCTCATTCGTCGGATTCTGCCGTGCCAAAGGCGGGCATTCAATCTGTGGGAGTTCGTCTCGGCTGAACACCAGACGCTTCAGAGGCTCTACGGCATGAAGCACAAAAACGCGTGGAAGGCGTTGTTCAAGGCCCCCGAAGTACCTCCTCCCATATCCGAGGACCGTGGGCTCCACACCGCGCGGCCTCCTAGTCAGGTGAGTTCTCAGGCTGCAACTGGATTCGGCTCTTCCCAATATATTCATGGGGGAGCCTTAAGTAATTGTGCATATTTGTTCAGGATTATGTGGAGACAACGGAGCAGATTGACTGTCCGGCTCCGCTGCCAGAAAGCCCAGCTAATGCTCTCCTGACGGAGATGCTGGTCCTGGCGCCCTACAAGGGGCCGGAGAACAAGGCCGATAAGAAGGCCCCGGGGATCCGAAAGGGTCTCCGACGTAAGGTTGCACCAGAAGCCTTGTCCGAAGACGACGAGGCACACTCCTCCCCCTAAGGGGAATAAGAAGAAGAGGAGGCCGCCCCATCCGGAAAGGACGAGGGGCCTGAGAGGGCGGACCAGGGGGCCAGGAGAGGCCCCCGATGCAAGGCCGTCATACCCTCGTCGTCCGATGACGACGAGGCAGATTCCTCCTACGGAGGCGGGGGGAAACAAGAAGAAACTCCACCTCCCCGTATTGGGGGGGAGAAAAGAGGAAGGCCGCCCCGGAGGGGGAGGCTGGGACGTCCAAGAAGGGAAAGGCGTCCCTTCTGTACTACTCCACCACAGCCGCCGATAGCGAGGAGGGGTGGCTGTCCAGGAAGAAGCCCCTAGTGCGATCGTAAGTATCCGCACTCTATCGTAATTTTGCTTCATAGTTTTGTTATAACGCCGAACTTGTATGTAGTCCAGCCAGGGTCCATCCCGAGGCATCGTCTTCGGATGGGTCCTTGAGCGATTCGGTGATGAACTCGCTCCCGACGGCCACTACTCCTCAGCCTGCAGATGACACGGAGGTGTTATCCCAAAGGCTCCCAGAGTGGGGGAGGTGGCTCTGGAGGCGCCCCAAGGCGGCATTCCAGACGCCGGACACTCGGGGTTCAAGATCCCTGCGGACCGTGTTGATGAGAGCCACAGTAGGCCGGGCTCTCAACCGAACACTATTCCGGAGCCTTCAATGGTTCCGGACTCAGGCGGGCAGCCCCTCATTAGGGAGGGAGAGCCGTCTGTGTCAAGGACTTCCGTTGCGCCCGAGGCACCGGATTGTCTGCTGGAAGCGCTTCGCGGCGCTTCCATAGATGAAGAGCACCGCACTCTTATGAGTGCGGTGATTCAGAAGGTTTCATCCGCCAAGAGCGGACTAACCGAAACCTGTACCAGCCTCCTGACAGGCTTTGAGGTAAGTAATAAAAATGTGTGAAGTTACCACCTGATAGGTAGTAACCCCTGATACTCTGTTTGGTGTTCAGAAGGAAAAACCAAACGGAGGGTCAATTATAATCCGCAGGAGTCTAACAAGAAGTTTGAATGTGAATAAACAGGTTGTGCTGCTTGCCGCTGCTGTCCGTACGGCCGAGATCGCCGGCCTAAAACAGGACTTGGAGCAGGCACAGGGAGAGCTCGACCTCACGAGGAGGCAGCTCGAAGAGCGAAAAGGTGAATGATTCCCCTCTCTCATATAATGAAGGATAGATAAAATTGGTTATTCTAACAACGAAGCGTCGTGATTTGGTAACAGAGGCCACCACCGAAGTGGCGTCTCTCAAGAATGCATTGTCCGAGGCCGAACGCAAGGTGACCTTGGAATGCAAAGAGCGTGAAAAGCAAGATACGAGAGTGGGAGAGGTAAAACAAGAGCTCCAGGATCTCGTCAAGAGGTTCGAGGCCGTGGAGCATGAGCTTAAGGCGAAAGAGGGCGAGCTTACGAAGGCCCTTGCAAGTATAAAAGACGCCAAGGTCGAAGCCGAGAAGGCACAGCAGGAAATCTAGGAGGCCAAAAAGATAGCGGCGAGTAAGAAATTCTTTATGCAAACACTACGGGAAACAGGAGATTTGCCGTCTGTGGATTACAGACGTCAAAGACCGAATTCCAGACGGCAAAGACTTTGCTGTCTGGAAGCAGACGGCAAACTCAGACGGCAAAGAATAGCCAGCAAAGAATACTTTGCCGTCTGCTGTTTATCGGGATGACGGCAAAGACTTTGCCGTCAGTCAAACTGATGTTTTGCCGTCACGCGATCTAATAACAGACGGCAAAGAAAATCTCGTTTGCCGTCAGCCAATTGAGTTTCTTTGCCGTCATCTAGACTAAAGTAGAGACGGCAAAGACTGTTTTGCTTTTTTTTAAAATAATGTCAAAGCAGAGCATCTCGCCGGACACATGAACATCAAATCGAAGAGAGCAGGTTCAGCTCACGTAGATTTTTTTCGACATGGCCATGTTACATTTCATTCATTGTTGGTGGAGTTACACATAAGTTGCAGTTGTCCTAAAAATTTACACAAAGGACCCTAGAAATTAAAAAATAAAAGCAATCAAGTCCTTCTCCACTGCAGGAACAGGGACTTGACCGCCGGCCGTCCTTCTACTGGCCGAGGATCCACTGCCGCCGCCTTGCCCTTCTCGCCTTGCCGTGCCACCGCACAGCCGCCCGGCCATCCTCTGCACAGCCGCCCGGCCATCCTCTGCACCGGCTCCCGGCCATGCTCGCCGCGCAGACGCACGGCCCAGCTCGCCCACGCCCTGCTAGCGCCGACCGCCCGCGCGTCGCTTGCAGGGCCCTCCCGCGCCGGCTGCCCTGCCAGCACCGGACCGCACGGCCCTGCTCGCCTGCGCCCTGCTCGCCTGGCTGGGGCAACAGGGCCGGCGACGCCCGTGGCGAAGGGGGAAGGGCGACGGGGACGGCAGAAGACGTCGTGGTGGATCCCTGCGGAGCTTCGAGGGCGACGGGGCTGAGGCCGGGGGCGACGGAGGAAGTGGCCGGAGCCAGCGCGAGAGGTGGTGGCCGGCCGCCGGCCGCGAGGTGGTGGCCGGACGATGACAGAGCTTCGGGCACGCCGTGGCC
>NC_041386.1:729860306-729884710 GCF_002162155.2 Triticum dicoccoides
ACGGGGATGGGGCCGGGGGCGAAGGGAGAAGTGGCCGGGATTGGCGGGAGATGTGGTGGCCGATGGAGAAGTGGTGACCGGCGATGGCGTGTGGATAAGGAGAGAAACGAGTGAGAGAGAGATCGTGGTGGGGGAGAGATGTCGTGGTGGGGGAGTGGATAAGATGGGTGAGGTGAGGGATGGGCAGAGAGAGGGGTGGGCCAGAGAGTGGGGACGCGCGTGGGTGTGTGCATCGTGCGGTGAGAGAGAGGCTGGTTGGGAGTCGACGCTGTAGATGATGCCACCTCATCGATGCAGGAGACCGATCCGCGTGTTGTGTTTCTTTGCTTTGCCGTCTGTAATAAAAAAAGCAGACGGCAAAGATCTTTGCCGTCTGCTTTGTCTGTTAAAGACGGCAAAGAGCATACTTTGCCGTCTGTAATAGAAAACACAGACGGCAAAGATCTTTGTCGTATGCTTTTTTTATTACAGACGGCAAAGTATGATCTTTGCCGTCTGTATTTTTTTCGCAGACGGCAAAGTCTGTTTTGCCGTTAGTTTTTCTTTGCCGTCTGCTGCTGACGGCAAATTCTCTCTTTGCCGTCTGGACCGACAAAAAGCTGACGGTAAAGACACCTCCTGACGGCAAATTAGCAGTTTCCCATAGTGAAAGCAAACATGTGGAGGAGGTGTTTCTTTTACTTACCCGAGTCCGGAGCTCTCCAGGGGCATTCGCAGATCTGCCACGCAGCGTATCAGATGCTGCGGAGTTCTACCGTGCTCAGGAGGGGAGCTCAACGGAGAAGTTGTTCTGGTCCCGGTATACTGGGGCCGAACATCCAACGCCTCTGAGTGACCAACTAAAGCAGTTGGTCGTACTCCACAGGGCGGCTGAAGTGGCTATGAAGGATTTCATAGTCCGGATGTGGCCTGGTGAGCCCTTGCCCACCAGCTACTTCGGCCTGATCAAGCGGATGGTGAATGCCTGTCCGTGACTGGAAGTCATCAAGCGATCTGTTTGCATTGAGGGTACCCGCCGGGCCTTTGCCCGTGCGAAGGTGCATTGGGGCAAGTTGGATGCGGAGAAGCTGGTGAAGGACGGGCCGCCGGAGGGCAAGGCGCATCGCTATCCGGAGAAGTATTATGATGGCGTTATGAAGGGCGCTCGCCTCGTGGCCGATGAATGTACCAAGGACATAATTTTAGAATGAATTCACTTCTGTCATGTTTGTAATATAAGGATGAAGTTACTTGCGCTATGTAGTGCTTTTGTTATTTAAAATATTACCTTCTGTGCGGCTGTTTATAAAATTCTGAAAGTAGGCCAGTCATCGGCTTCCGCCCCCATGTAACTAGTATTGGGGTGTTCGTGGAAAACCCGGACACTCTTTATCCAAATTTTTGGTCCCTTAAGGAGGTGTCTGGCGCAGCGAACAAGGCAATTGGACTATGCGGCTTTATAACCTTCACTTAGCCATAGAAGTCTACAATTTTAAATTTCGGCGAAGCCCCTAGAATCCGGAAGGCCGAATTGGGGCGCTATATACGCCTAGATCGGATGAAGCCGAATTATCGCCTAAAGCGGAAAAATCTTTAAGGATTTTAAGACCTCTCGAATAGAGACTAGCTCTCGCCACATCATGCCGGTCAGTTTTCGGCTTTCTCTACTGAGGTGCTCGTCCGGAAGAACCGGGACACAATCGCAGTAGTTCTCCCTGCACTACCATAGCCGTTATAACGGAACGTAAGGCACCAAAACAAGGGAGCCAGGCTATCCCAACTCTAGACCCAAGACATGATTCAGAGTTGATGCATATAATGTTATAAGTTCGGGGTGCCGCACTGTTGAAAGTGTTCGGACTTGTCTTCCCATATTATGGGGCGCCATAAGAAGCCCTTGGCAAACTGAACGTACCAAGGTGTACGGATGCAATATCAAATAGACATTTGTAAGAAAAAAATGCTCAAATAAGAATAATAAGCTGACGCTATATATGATCTCCCATTGATGAATAATACGTTTAAGCATATATTTACAATGAATGCATTAAGCGGAGATAAATAGGATTATTTGACATACCCTATCCGGGGGCAGGCTACGTACAAATAGATAAAGCAGGTATAATGATCGTAAATAGATTCCACCTGGGTATTTCCTTCTGTGCGCAAAGCCTGTTGCCTCCTTGGTTTTCTCTCCTATGTAAGTCCGACAATCCGGCTCTTCTGGAGAGGCTGCACTAAAGCAATGTCCTGAAAGGTGAAAGGAAAGGTTACGAAGGTACGTGACGGTGGTACCGCACTGTTGACTGAGCCAAAGTTGCGCCTCCGCCTGTGCCCATGGTATTTTAAGTGCGTAATTGTGTACGCATGGCACGAATGCTTCTTTGATGGGCTTTGAGCGGAGGCCGGACTGCTAGTCGTGCTCTTGGCGTGCCTGGTGGTCCTGTTGCGGGGTGCTCCGAACTCGCTTGACGGTGCTTGAGGTTGTCGTCGCCGGATTGGTGGTTTGCCGGAGGAGGCCGCATTGTACTTCTGCCGCGAGGGCTGCAGTATGCTCTTCTATACGGAGAGAGCGGTCCATGTTTCCGTT
This sequence comes from Triticum dicoccoides, assembly GCF_002162155.2. NCBI lineage: Eukaryota > Viridiplantae > Streptophyta > Magnoliopsida > Poales > Poaceae > Triticum > Triticum dicoccoides. The sequence goes on from NC_041386.1 coordinate 729,862,876, forward strand.
GACTGTTATGACCCCGTGCGGGCCTGGCATCTTGATCTTGAGGTATGCATAGTGTGGTACCGCATTGAATCTAGCGAATGCGGTTCTCCCGAGCAGTGCGTGGTAACCACTACGGAAAGGGACGACATCAAAGATTAACTCCTCGCTTCGGAAGTTGTCCGGTGATCCGAAGACCACTTCCAATGTTATAGAGCCCGTACAATGGGCCTCTACTCCAGGAATTACACCTTTAAAGGTGGTTTTGGTGGGCTTGATCCTTGAAGGATCGATTTCCATTTTGCGCATTGTGTCCTGGTAAAGCAGGTTCAGGCTGCTGCCGCCGTCCATAAGGACTCGCGTGAGGTGGAATCCGTGGATGATTGGGTCTAAGACCAATGCGGCCGAGCCGCCGTGATGGATGCTAGTAGGATGATCCCTACGATCAAAGGTGATCGGACAAGCTGACCATGGGTTGAGTTTGGGGACGACTGGCTCCATCGCGTAGACGTCCCGTAGTGCTTGCTTCCGTTCCCGCTTGGGGATGTGAGTGGCGTAGATCATGTTGACCATTTTCACCTGGGGGGGAAATTTCTTCTGTCCCCCCGTGTTCGAACGTCGGGGCTCCTCGTCATCGTCGCTGTGCAGCCCCTTGTCCTTGTTTTCGGTGTTTGTTTTGTCGGCCTGTTTAAATACTCAGCAGTGTCTATTGGTGTGGTTGGCTGGCTTGTCCGGGGTGCCATGAATTTGGCACGAGCGCTCTGATAACCCACAAGTATAGGGGATCGCAACAGCTTTCGAGGGTGAAGTACAACCTAAATTTATTGATTCGACACAAGGGGAGCCAAAGAATATTCTTGAGTATTAGCAGTTGAGTTGTCAATTCAACCCCACCTGGATAACTTAGTATCTACAACAAAGTATTTAGTAGCAAAGGTGGTATGATAATAATGGTAATGGTAGCAACAGTAAAGATAAATGTTTTTGGGTTTTTGTAGTAGTTGTAACAGTAGCAACGGAAAAGTAAATAAGCAAAGAACAATATATGAAAAGCTCATAGGCAATGGATCAATGATGGATAATTATGCCGGATGCGATTCCTCGTGCAATAGTTATAACGTAGGGTGATATAGAACTAGATCCAATTCATCAATGTAATGTAGGCATGTATTCCGTAAATAGTCATACGTGCTTATGGAAAAGAACTTGTATGACGTCTTTTGTCCTACCCTCCCGTTGCAGTGGGGTCCTAGTGGAAACTAAGGGATATTAAGGCCTCCTTTTAATAGAGAACCGGACCAAAGCATTAACACATAGTGAATACATGAACTCCTCAAACTATGGTCATCACGAGAAGTATCCCGATTATTGTCACTTCGGGGTTGTCGGATCATAACACATAATAGGTGACTATAGACTTGCAAGATAGGATCAAGAACACACATATATTCATGAAAACATAGTAGGTGCATATCTGAAATCATGGCACTCGGGCCCTAGTGACAAGCATTAAGCATAGCAAAGTCATAGCAACATCAATCTCAGAACATAGTGGATATTAGGGATCAAACCCTAACAAAACTAACTTGATTACATGGTAAATCTCATCCAACCCATCACCGTCCAGCAAGCCTACGATGGAATTACTCACGCACGGTGGTGAGCATCATGAAATTGGTGATGGAGGATGGTTGATGATGACGACGGCGACGAATCCCCCTCTCCGAAGCCCCGAACAGATTCCAGATCAGCCCTCCCGAGAGAGATTAGGGCTTGGCGGCGGCTCCGTGTCGTAAAACGCGATGAATCTTTCTCTCCGATTTTTTCTCCCCGAGACGGAATATATGGATTTGGAGTTGAGGTCGGAGGACGTCCAGGGGGCCCACGAGATAGGGGGCCGCGCCCTAGGGGGGGTGCCCCCCTGTCTTGTGGACAGGCTGTGGGCCCCCTGGCATTAATTCTTTCGCCAATTTTTTTTATTAATTCCAAAAAGTGCCTCCATGTATTTCCAGGACATTCCGAGAACTTTTCTTTTCTACACATAAAACAACATCATGGCAGTTCTGCTGAAAACAGCATCAGTCTGGGTTAGTTTCATTCAAATCATGCAAGTTAGAGTCCAAAACAAGGGCAAAAGTGTTTGGAAAAGTAGATACGTTGGAGACGTATCAACTCCCCCAAGCTTAAACCTTTGCTTGTCCTCAAGCAATTCAGTTGATAAACTAAAAGTGATAAAGAAAAACTTCTACAAACTCTGTTTGCTCTTGTTGTTGTAAACATGAAAAGCCAGCATTCAAGTTTCAGTAAATATTATGAACTAACCATACTAACAATAACACCTAGGTCTCACAATCACTCATGTCAATAGCATAATCAGCTAGCGAGCCATAATAATAAAACTCGGATGAGAACACTTTCTCAAAATAATTATAACATGATATAACAAAATGGTATCTCGCTAGCCCTTTCTGAGACCGCAAAACATAAATGCAGAGCACCTTTAAAGATCAAGGACTGACTAAACATTGTAATTCATGGTAAAAGAGATCCAGTCAAGTCATACCCAATATAAACCAATAATAATGAATGCAAATGATAGTGTGCTCTCCAGCGGGTGCTCTTAATAAGAAGGGTGATGACTCAACATAAAAGTAAATAGATAGGCCCTTCGCAGCGGGAAGCAGGGATTTGTATAGGTGCCAGAGCTCGATTTTAAAATAGAGATTGAGTAACATTTTGAGAGGCATACTTTCGCTGTCAATGCAACACCTATGAGATGGCTGCATCTTCCATACTACATGCATTATAGGCAGTTCCCAAACAGAATGGTAAGGGTTTATACTCCCTCAAGCACCAACAAGCATCAATCCATGGATTGCTCGAAACAACGAGTGCCTCCAACATACAATAGCCCTGGGGGAGTTTTGTTTAATTATTTTGATTTGCTTTGATCTTTTTTGATCATGGGACTAGGCATCCCGGTTACCAGCCCTTTCTTGTGAGTGAGGAGCAGAGTCCACTCCTCTTGAGAATAACCCACCTAGCATGGAAGATATAGGCAGCCCTAGTTGTAACATGAGCTGCTCGAGCATACAAAACAAAATTTCATTTGAAGGTTTGGAGTTTGACACATACAAATTTACTTGGAACAGCAGGTAGATACCGCATATAGGAATGTATAGTGGACTCATATGGAACAACTTTGGGGTTTAAGGAGTTTGGATGCACAAGCAGTATTCCCGCTTAGTACAGGTGAAGGCTAGAAAAAGACTGGAATGCGACCAACTGAGAGAGCGACAACAGTCGTAAGCATGCATTAAAATTAATTCACATCGAGTACAAGCATGAGTAGGATATAATCCACCATGAACATAAATATCGTGAAGGCTATGTTGACTTGATTCACTACATGCGTGAACATGTGCCAAGTCGAGTCACTCAATTCATTCAAAGGAGGATACCATCCCATCATATCACATCATAATCATTCTAATAGCATGTTGGCACGCAAGGTAAACCATTATAACTCATAGCTAATCAAGCATGGCACAAGTAACTATAATCTCTAAATGTCATTGCAAATATTATTACTTCATAATAGCTGGCTCAGGAACGATGAACTCATCATATTTACAAAAACAAGAGAGGTCGAGTTCATACCAGCTTTTCTCATCCCAATAAGTCCATCATTTATCGTCATTATTGCCTTTCACTTGCACGACCGAACGATGTGTATAATAATAAGAGTGCACGTGCATTGGACTAAGCTGGAATCTGCAAGCATTCAACTCAAGAGAGAAGACAAGTAATATGGGCTCTGAATTAAATAGACAATCATGCATATAAGAGCCACTAAGCATTTTCAATATGGTCTTCTCGACCCCGAAAGGAAAGAAAAGAAAATAAAAATATTTACACGGGAAAGCTCCCAACAAGTAAGAAGAAGAACTAGAAATCTTTTTGGGTTTTCATTTTAATCCTACTACAAGCAAGGAAATGAAACTAACTAAAAAAATTTGGTTTTTTCTCAAGGTTTAACAAACACACAAGAAGAACACTAGAAAAAGAAATTTAAACTAACATGGATAATACAATGAAAGAGTATGAGCACCGACGACTAGTGTGTGAACATGAATGTAAAGTCGGTGAGAAATACGTACTCCCCCAAGCTTAGGCTTTTGGCCTAAGTTGGTTTAATACCAAGGACCGCCGCTACTCTCTCTGGTGTAATGAGTTGTATAATCAGGATACCACTGGCTGGTCATCTCCGGATCCCACTGGATAGATGATGCATAATAAGGGTCCAGCTCAGGTTCCGGCTCAGGTTCAGGTTCTGGAGTAAAAGCTTGGGCTCGATGGTTGTTCACCGCTTCCGGTGTGACAAGAAAATTTTCTGCAAGTAAATCAAACAACAGAGGCGCAGGCAAAATAATAATCTCAAAAAGTTTCTTATTGAATCTAAGTTTATACAAAAGCATCTTTTCTTCGTTGTCAACAATAAACTTGTGTGCTACCATGCTTTTGTAATATAAAATGTGAGGAGGCAATATTGTCTCCTTTTCCTCATGGTGCCTAATGGGTATCTGAAAATGTCTAGCAAGACGTGCAACATAGATACCTCCAAATATGGGACCTTTTGTACGATTCAGGGCTAGCCGTTTAGCAACGACGGCACCCATATTAAAAGTATTGTCCCCAAGCAAAGCATGTTGAATAATGATAATATCAGGAACGCTCAGATTCCCACTATTTCCACGACCAATCAAGCATCTACTAGCAAATATAGCAAAATAGCGTAAGACAGGAAAGTGTATGCTAGAGACCTTCGCCTCGGAGCCCTTCTTTGGCTCCTCTACAGCTATAGTATTAACAAAGCCAACCACATCTTCACGATGGGGTTCATCTAATTCTCCCTCATAAGTTATCCTACATACCACGCAAAAATGACGTAAAGACATTTCTTTGAATTCATCATATAAATGAAATGATACTGCGGGCGGTGATTTCTTAGGATAATAATAAATGTTTTGCACGAAAGTATTGGTAAGTAAGAGATACTGATCGATTCGGTCGTTGATGAAACCGGTGAGGCCTGCAGTCTCGATTAAAGCATAAAAGTCCTCATGGATTCCGACTTCATTCAAGAAATCCTCGCATGGCCATTCACACGACCATACTTCCGCTAAGCGAGGAAGATTATACTTGGATTTTTCCTTCTCTTTGGCTTGTTTTTCCTCAGAACTTTGGCTAGAAGAGCCTTTAAAGAGCCTCCTTAACATTTTCTGAAATTTTTTGAAATTTTAGTGACTTCAAAATAAAAGTGGATAAAACTAAACAAGATTGATAGCAACTACTCCTACAAGTGCCTAGAGCCTATATCATGCATTGGAAGTGCTTGGGACCTCAAAATTTTAACATGCAAGCTCAAGAACATGGTCACCTAAGCAGCAAAAATTTGCAATGAATAAAACACTAGAACAAAAACTAATTGGACCAATGGAGGAGTCACATACCAAGCAACAATCTACCAAAGCAATTTTGTGCATGGATCTTTGAGCTAAGAGATCGAAAATCGCAGCAAAGCGAGCTAGAACTCGTGTTTGAGCTGGATGGGGATTTTTTGGGTAGAAGATGGAGTGTGTGGGTGCTGGCATAAGTGGAGGGGAGCCACCAGGGGCCCACGAGACAGGGGGCGCGCCCTGCAGGGGGGGCGCCCTCCTCTCTCATGGCCTGGTGCTTGCTCCTCCTACAGTGTTTTCAGTGCCTCAAATCCTCAAATATTCCAAAAAAAATCATACTAAATTTGCAGGGCATTTGGAGCACTTTTATTTTCAGACTATTTTTTAATGCACGGATAATTCAGAAAATAGACGGATAATACTATTTTTGCTCTATTTATTCTAAATAACAGAAAGTAAAAAGAGGGTACAGAAGGTTGTGCCTTCTAGTTTCATCCATCTCGTGATCATCAAAATGAACCCGCTAAAGAGGTTGATCAAGTCTTGTTAACAAACTCATTCCGAATAACACGGAACCGGAGAAATTTCGAATAACACTAAGTTACCTCAACGGGGATATGAAAATCCCCATCAATAAGAATATCATACTTTTTCTTGACAGTAGGGAGAGGAAATTCAAAATCTCCAAAAATGATAGTTGAAACTTTTTCAATAGAATTGATGCTATGAACTTGAGTTTGTTTCCTCGGAAAGTTTACGTATGCTCATTACCATTAACATGAAAAGTGATATTGCCTTTGTTGCAATCAATAACAGCCCCTGCAGTATTAAGAAAAGGTCTACCAAGGATAATAGACATACTATCGTCCTCGGGAATATCAAGAATAACGAAGTTCGTTAAGATAGTGACATTTGCAACCACAACAGGCACACCTCACAAATACCGACAGGTATAGCAGTTGATTTATCAGCCATTTGCAAAGATATTTCAGTAGGTGTCAACTTATTTAATTCAAGTCTACAATATAAAGAGAGAGGCATAACACTAACTCCGGCTCCAAGATCACATAAAGCAGTTCTGACATAATTTCTTTTAATGGAGCATGGTATAGTTGGAACACCCGGATCTCCAAGTTTCTTTGGTATTCCACCCTTAAAAGTGTAATTAGCAAGCATGGTGGAAATTTCAGCTTCCGGTATCTTTCTTTTATTTGTGATGATATCCTTCATATACTTAGCATAAGGATTTACTTTAAGCATATCAATTAAGCGCATACGTAAGAAAATAGGTCTAATCATTTCAGCAAAGCGCTCAAAATCCTCATCATCCTTTGACTTGGATGGTTTAGGAGGAAAGGGCACGGGTTTCTGAACCCATGGTTCTCTTTCTTTACCGTGCTTCCTAGCAACAAAATCTCTCTTATCATAACATTGATTCTTTGATTGTGGGTTATCAAGATCAACAGCAGGTTCAATCTCTACATCATTGTTTTTGCTAGGTTGAGCATCAACATGAACCTTATCATTAACATTATCACTAGGTTCATGTTCATCACCTGATTGTGTTTCAGCATCAGAGATAGAAATATCATTGGGATTGTCAGGTGTGTCTATAGTAGGTTCACTAGAAGCATGCAAGGTTCTATCGTCTTTCTTCTTCTTCTTTTTAGAAGAACTAGGTGCCTCTAAATTATTTCTCTAAGAATCTTGCTCGATTCTCTTAGGGTGGCCTTCAAGATACAAAGGTTCCTGAGTCATTCTACCAGTTCTAGTAGCCACTCTAACGGCAAAGTCATTTTTATTATTTAATTTCTCAAGCAAATCATTTTGAGCTTTGAGTACTTGCTCAGCTTGAGTAGCAACCATAGAAGCATATTTGCTAATGCGGCGAAGCTCATCTTTAACTCTAGCTAGATTATCACCTACGCGTCCTATCTCGAAAGCACTATTCTTTAACTCTTTACCAACATAGGCATTAAAACTTTCTTGTCTAGCCATAAAGTCATCAAATTCATCTAAGCATGGGCTATGAAATTTAGTAGAGGCTATTTCAACTTTATCATATCTATAGAGAGAATTTACCTTTACTACCTATGTCGGGTTATCAAGACAATGTGGTTCTTCAGCGGTAAATTAAGACCATGTATTTCTTCAATAGGTGGTAAATTCTTAACATCTTCAGGTTTAATACCTTTTTCTTTCATTGATTTCTTTGCCTCTTGCATATCTTCAGGACTGAGAAATAAAACACCTCTCTTCTTCGAAGTGGGTTTAGGAATAGGCTCAGGAGTTGGCTCAATTGTTTCAGGAATTACTTCAGGAACTGGCTCAGGAAGAGTCCAATTATTTTCGTTAGTCAACATATTATTCAATAATATTTCAGCTTCGTCGACTGTTCTTTCCCTGAAAACACAACCTGCACAACTATCCAAGTAGTCCTTGGAAGCATCGGTTAGTCCATTATAAATGATATCAAGTATTTCATTTTTCTTAAGAGGATGATCAGGCAAAGCATTAAGTAACCGGAGAAGCCTCCCCCAAGCTTGTGGGAGACTCTCTTCTTTGATTTGCACAAAATTATATCCCACGAGGCAGCTTGTTTCTTATGAGTAGGGAAATATTTAGCAGAGAAGTAATAAATCATATCCTGTGGACTACGCACACAACCAGGAGCAAGAGAATTATACCAAGTCTTAGCATCACCCTTTAATGAGAACGGAAATATCTTAAGGATATATAAATAGCGAGACTTCTCATCATGAGTGAACAGGGTGGCTATATCATTCAACTTGGTAAGATGTGCCACAACAGTTTCAGATTCAAGGCCATAAAAAGGATCAGATTCAACTAAGGTAATAATGTCAGGATCAAAAGAGAATTCATAATCCTTATCAGTAACACAGATAGGTGAAGTAGCGAAAGTAGGATCGGGTTTCATTCTAGCATTAAGAGACTGCTGCTTCCATTTAGCTAATAATTTCTTAACATCACTTCTATCATTGCAAGCAAGAATTTCCATAGCAACTGCTTCATTCATAACATAACCCTTAGGAACAAGAGGTAATACATAATAATTGGGGGAACGTTCATCATCACTAGCATCAATAATAGGTTCTTCAATATTTTCATTCCCCCTAACTCTAGCAAGTTGTTCATCTAGAAATCTATACCTATACTAATTACAGACTCCCAACTAATTACCACGTTAATCAGAAATTAGGAGCCGTTTATCTGGTGGGACCAAGTTATTATGGTCTACATCCATCCATCTACTCAGCCACCGAACCATCAATCAACCCACGCAAAAAAACATCAATCAGAGCCCTAGCGCACCTGGCCCTCTCCTGGAATCCATCTAACCAAAACCATCGATCAGGCCAGAGACTCCTCCATGCCTTTTCCATCCATGTGTGCCGCTGGATGAAGAAACCCTCTCCCTGAATACATCTAACCATCAATCAGCCCCGCCTAATCAAGCAAACCTTAGACTCCAATACCTTTCCCTGCGTTACGAACGAGTAAACCCCTCCAGTCACACCTTTTTCTCGATCTGGTGGCAGCCAGTTTAATCGGCAGCAAATCGCGCGCCCCAGATCCTCCTCCGATCGACTTCTGTTATTCCAGGGCAAAGCTGATTGTTGGCGTCTCAGTGTGTTCTGATTTTGATGTGGCGGCGGCGAGTTCAATCTGCAGATTCTCCTCAGGTCAATTCCCGTTATGCCATGGCAAGTCTGGTCGTTTGGCTCTTTGTGTGATCTGATTTTGTCCGAGAAAACCAGGCTGAGAAGAACACCATGTATTTAGTATCCCATCTGCTTCCTCCAACTGCTCTGGAATAGTGGACGATGAATTACAATGGGACAGGGCCATGTAGTGCCATTGATTAATGTTTTTCCTTTTTACATGTCCCACGGTCCTTCCTGTTCTCTATCTTCTTCAATTATATGCCCAGCCATGATGAGTATCATCCACGTGTAATAGTTGGGAATGCATGCAGTTGTGTCAGACACTGTTGTCGCCATATCAGATTAAGGATAGAAGTGCAAGCCAGAATTGCCACCATGGATGCCATATGGGCAAACACGGATGCATCAGCAGTAATTTTTGTACCAATCCACGTCACAGTTCCGGCGGTTGCCAGATGAGCGGTTACGCCCCATGGAAGCAATGCAACAAGCAGCAAGGCGGACTCGATAGCATGACCATGATGGAAACCTGGGATAGCTTGAAGCAGTGATGTCGTACATAACTTTGGCACAACGTGATCATGATCATTGTACATACATGTGGAGGCACAAACGATCTGATATGCACTACTGTACAGGAATTTGATTGTGCAAAACTGCCATTGATTGATATATTTCTTTTTTACATGTCCCTCCGACCCTGTTGTTCATTCTCTTCTCCAATGATGTTGCACCCGGCCATGATCAGCGTCGTCCGCACATAACCACTGAGTATGCATGCAGTCGCGCCGGCTGCTGACCTATTGTTGTCGCAGCGGCTAATTGAGTTTGGAAGTGTGGGTTCAGAATTTCCAGCATGGATGGCCATAAGGCACACCCCGATGCACCAGTAGTAAATATTTATACCAATTCACGTTGCAGTGTCGGCCCGTTGCGATATGAAGGATTAGGCCCCAAAGAAGCAATACCACCAGCGGCAAGGCGGCCTCAAAACCATGGCTATGATTGAAACCTGGGATAGCTTCAGGCAGTGTGCTGCCGTACTCGATGTTTGGCATAACCTGCTTCCGTCCAGTTCAACAGGCAACACAAGCATGATCATTGTACATACATGTGGAGGTATGAATCATCTTATATGCACAATGATACTTATAATATACAGGATTTATCATGCAATACCGGCACAACCGCATGCCTGTATTCTTTTGGCCTGTTGCAGGCTTATATCTATGAATGAACTGAAGCATTCATCAGTTTCTCTAGGAGGTTACACGGCAGCACGAAGATAGATACATCTGTCCCCAGCCTTCTCATGATGGCGGCCGGCCTTGCTCTGGATGCTGCATGGTCGATAGAGCTGATCTTGCTCACTATGCTGCTTCGCAGTTCTTCCATAGTACGACCATGACAAATGATATAGTAAGATTATCTTTCTCCACCGTAATGGAAATCAACATTCTAATTTGACCAGGTCCAGCTAGACTTGTACGTTTTTCACTGTGTTACCTTGATCATTACCTGTGAACATGCAAACATAAGACTCTCAACTTCTATAATGTGCGAAATTATTTTTTGTGGCAATACAGCCACACAATAAAATTAAATATGTTAATTAGTTTTACAAAATGACTGGGGCATACTAATTAGTTGGCAGAGAAAGAGATGTATGAATAGATAACTTTTAAAAACATTATAATAGGGAAATTGTCCCATGTCGAGTAAATCACGTGGAAGCTGTGAAAATCACGCGCAAACCATCTTTACAAGGTTCATAGATCTCAAAGAAGTACCATAAATTGGGAGGTGATGTTGTATAAGGTTTAAAACATCAAGCTAGGTTAAAGTTTTGTTTAATTGGGTGGTCAAAACAAAAAAACAGCAATAAGTCAATAAATACTAGAGAGTATTCAAACATATATTATTTTTGTTGAATTTGTTACTTAAGCATTTCCTGGATGTACAATAGTTTCATCTAGAAAATTTGCATGTTTTGTAGACACTCTCCCTTCTATAATATACTAAAAAATATTTTTTTGTCCTAAAACTTTCAAATTCTTTATCAACATGATGTGTGGCTTCCAATGTCTATTATCCCATCAGAATGGAGGTATTAATTGATATCTTGGCACAAAGTATAAATTGAAAATATGTGTGAGACGATAATTTTGAAGTGCAAAGTATAAATTCGTACGCCGATATGCACCTAGCCGAGACAAAACCATACAATACTAATTTACAAAGAAGATATTTAATTTGATCACTACTTTCTACTATATATATTATTTTAAAGCAAATTTAATATTAAGATAACATGAAAATAGAATTCTCACACATCCAATCAAACATTTCAAAGGACTATCATTGTGAAAATAAAAGTTTGACCGAAATTATGTCCCAAAATATCAAGCTTTTGTAGAACGAAAGGAGTATGTTAATCAAATAAGGTAACTACAGCCACACCTAACGCTCTTTTTAAATATCTTGATTAAAATTTATTAAGCATTCACCCGCAAAACAAAAGTTATTAAGCATTCCATTTTGAAGCTTCCTTTGTGTGGTGTGTTTCTCGAGAAAACATTAAGGCCATATAAATGAGATAGGATTATATTTTGCACTAACGTCCAAGGCTAAATGAGCTAGAATCACTATCTAACATATAGAGCCTTACATGCTAATATTTATAGAGCACATCAATTATACACAAATTATTCAAAACAGGTAAGCGATTTAAAAATCAGACAAATTTCTAACAACAATATGTTGATAAGATTTATAAAGACACGATTTCAGTCAGGTGGTTCAAGGTTGTAAAAAATTAATACACCTATTATTCATACTACTTAAAGTATTATAGATCTATTATTAATGTAATGGCTTATTCTGTTGTGTATTACCCATTGTTAGTTGCATGTTTACAAGGATAGTTAGGAACAATAATTTTTATGTAAATATTAATCATTGAATATATTTCATCTAAAGGGCGCAAATATCCATAACGATGAACAAACAGACTAAACACGTATGTACCAGTCTGTGTGCTGGTGGTAACATCAACAATAAAGGTTGTTATTGCAATTTTTCAGAGTTCAATTAGTTGGTGCGTATGTACACTTCAAGTGTGGTATTGTTTTCTCTTGAACATTTTAATTTTAGGTATAGTGTATATCGGATTTTTATTCGCCATTCACATCATTGCACATTTTTCAACTACTAACCAAGAAATTTATAAATTTCAATGAAGCCAAATGTGCTGCAAAAGTTGAATGAACTTCAATGTTTATTTCCTATTTCAATACTAGCCCGTGCAATTGCACGGGTTGACGACTAGTTCACCTAATGGCAAAGTAGTATCACGCACAGAAGTAGTTTCATCATGCATAGCAGAAGTGGCATCATCAATAACATGCGACATATCATAATTCATAGCAGTAGCAGGCTTAGGTGTCGCAAGCCTACTAATAACGGAAGCAGAATCTAGTGCAGAGCTAGATGGCAGTTCCTTACCTCCCCTCGTAGTTGAGGGCAAAATCTTGGTCTTAGCGTCTTTCAAGTTCTTTATAGTGATCAACAGATATCAATCCTAAGTGACTCAGAGAATAGAGCTATGCTCCCCGGCAACGGCGCCAGAAATTAGTCTTGATAACCCACAAGTGTAGGGGATCGCAACAGCTTTCGAGGGTGAAGTACAACCCAAATTTATTGATTCGACACAAGGGGAGCCAAAGAATATTCTTGAGTATTAGCAATTGAGTTGTCAATTCAACCACACCTGGATAACTTAGTATCTGCAGCAAAGTATTTTGTAGCAAACTAGTATGATAATAAAGGTAACGGTAGCAAAAGTAATGTTTTTGGGTTTTGTAGTGATTGTAACAATAGCAACGAAAAAGTAAATAAGCGAAGCACAATATGTGAAAAGATCGTAGGCATTGGATCAGTGATGGATAATTATGTCGGATGCGATTCCTCATGTAATAGCTATAACATAGGGTGACACAGAACTAGCTCCAGTTCATCAATGTAATGTAGGCATGTATTCCGTAAATAGTCATACGTGCTTATGGAAAAGAACTTGCATGGCATATTTTGTCCTACCCTCCCGTGGCAGCGGGGTCCTAGTGGAAACTAAGGGATATTAAGGCCTCCTTTTAATAGAGAACCGGACCAAAGCATTAACACATAGTGAATACATGAACTCCTCAAACTACGGTCATCACCGAGAAGTATCCCGATTATTGTCACTTCGGGGTTGTCGGATCATAACACATAATAGGTGACTATAGACTTGCAAGATAGGATCAAGAACACACATATATTCATGAAAACATAATAGGTTCAGATCTGAAATCATGGCACTTGGGCCCTAGTGACAAGCATTAAGCATAGCAAAGTCATAGCAACATCAATCTCAGAACATAGTGGATACTAGGGATCAAATCCTAACAAAACTAACTTGATTACATGGTAAATCTCATCCAACCCATCACCGTCCAGCATGGAATTACTCACGCATGGCGGTGAGCATCATGAAATTGGTGATGGAGGATGGTTGATGATGACGACGGCGACAAATCCCCCTCTCTGGAGCCCCGAACGGACTCCAGATCAGCCCTCCCGAGAGAGATTAGGGCTTGGCGGCGGCTCCTTGTCGTAAACTTTCTCTCCGTGACAGAATATATGGAGTTGGAGTTGAGGTCGGAGGAGGTCCAGGGGGCCCACGAGATAGGGGGCCGCGCCCTAGGGGGGCGCGCCCCCCTCTCTCGTGGACAGGCTGTGGGCCCCCTGGCATTAATTATTTCACCAAAAATTCTTATTAATTCCAAAAAGTGCCTCCGCGGATTTCCAGGACATTCCGAGAACTTTTCTTTTCTACACATAAAATAACATCATGGCAGTTCTGCTGAAAACAGCGTCAGTCCGGGTTAGTTTCATTCAAATCATGCAAGTTAGAGTCCAAAACAAGGGCAAAAGTGTTTGGAAAAGTAGATACGTTGGAGACGTATCACGCTCCACTATACTGTCTAGACTGGACGGTCCCTGATTGTTTCTTTTGAATGGCTTCTTCCGCTGACCGGATTTAGATCCGTTGAATCCGGCATTGACTGCCGTGTCTTCGATTTTGTCGCCGTTTTTCCACCGCTTGTATCTGTTGCGCCGTAGCTTGCCATTATTGTCACGGACATCTGATGTGCCAGAATGTGGCGTAGTGCTGCTGCGAGCCAACCAGCTGTCCTCGCCCGCGCAAAAGCGGGTCATTAGTGTCGTGAGAACTGCCATGGACTTGGGTTTCTCCTGGCCGAGGTGTCAGGCGAGCCACTCGTCGCAGATATTATGCTTGAAGGCCGCCAGGGCTTCGGCGTCCGGACAGTCAACTATTTGGTTCTTTTTAGTTAGGAACCGAGTCCAGAATTTCCTGGCTGATTCTCCGGGCTGTTGACTGATGTGGCTCAAGTCATCGGCGTCCGGAGGTCGCACATATGTGCCTTGGAAGTTGTCAAGGAATGCGACTTCCAGGTTTTCCCAACTGCCAATGGAATTTGCGGGCAGGCTGTTAAGCCAGTGCCGGGCGGGTCCTTTGAGCTTAAGGGGAAGATACTTAATGGCATGTAGATCATCTCCGCGGGCCATGTGGATGTGGAGAAGGAAGTCTTCAATCCATACCGCGGGGTCTGTTGTGCCATCGTATGATTCGATGTTTACGGGTTTGAACCCTTCTGGGAATTCATGATCCATCACTTCATGAGTGAAGCAGAGGGGGTGTGCGGCGCCTCTGTGCCGGGCTATGTCACGACGCAGTCCGGCCAAATCTGGCTGGTTGTGTTCGGGCCGGTCGGATTTACTGTTAGTGTATATGGTATGACGGTCATCATCATGTGCTGTAGCGCGCCCCCGTGATCCGTAGATCTATCTTGGTTGTCCTGCGGTGCTATCCAATCTATCACGCGGGTCCTGAGTATTGCCCTGGGCCATAGTAAACTGGCACGAGGTGCAGGCTGGTATTCAGGCTGATATGCCGTTTTATCCCGACCTCGAGGCGGCCGGTCAGCCGTGTGGCGGTCGAGTCCATATTGTTGGGGAACGTAGTAATTTCAAAAAAATTCCTACGCACACGCAAGATCATGGTGATGCACAGCAACGAGAGGGGAGAGTAATGTCCACGTACCCTCGTAGACCGTAAGCGGAAGCGTTATGACAACGCGGTTGATGTAGTCGTACGTCTTCACGATCCGACCGATCCAAGTACCGAACGTGCGGCACCTCCGAGTTCAGCACACGTTCAGCTCGATGACAATCCCCGGACTCCGATCCAGCAAAGTGTCGGGGATGAGTTCCGTCAGAACGACGGCGTGGTGACGATGATGATGTTCTACCGGCGCAGGGCTTCGCCTAAACTCCGCGACGATATGACCAAGGTGGAATAAGGTGGAGGGGGGCACCGCACACGGCTAAGGAACGATCACGTAGATCAACTTGTGTGTTCTAGGGTGCCCCCCTGCTCCCGTATATAAAGGAGGGAGGGGGAGGTGCGGCCGGCCCCCAAGGGGTGCGCCTGGAGGAGTCCTACTCCCACCGGGAGTAGGACCCCCCCCCCCCTCTTGCCTTGGTGGAGAAGGAAAGGGGGGAGGGGAAAGATGAAAGGGGGGCACCGCCCCCCTCCTTGTCCTATTCGGACTAGGAGGGAGGGGGCACGTGGCCTGCCCTGGCCGGCCCTCCTCTTCTCCCTCATGGCCCATGTAGGCCCAATAAGCCTTGGGGGGGTTCCGGTAACCCCCCGGTACTCCGGAAAAATCCCAGTTTCTCCCGGAACGTTTCCGATATCCAAATATAGGCTTCCAATATATCAATCTTTATGTCTCAACCATTTCGATACTTCTCGTCATGTCCTGGATCACATCTGGGACTCCGAACAACCTTCGGTACATCAAAATATATAAACTCATAATAAAACTGTCATCATAACGTTAAGCGTGCGGACCCTACGGGTTCGAGAACTATGTAGACATGACCTAGAACTATTCTCGGTCAATAACCAATAGCGGAACCTGGATGCTCATATTGGCTCCTACATATTCTACGAAGATCTTTTGTCGGTCAAACCGCATAACAACATACATTGTTCCCTTTGTCATCGGCATGTTACTTTCCCAAGATTCGATCGTCGATATCTAATACCTAGTTCAATCTCGTTACTGGCAAGTCCCTTTACTCGTTACGTAATGCATCATTCCATAACTAACTCATTAGCTACATTGCTTGCAAGGCTTATAGTGATGTGCATTACCGAGAGGGCCCAGAGATACCTCTCCGCCAATCGGAGTGACAAAACCTAATCTCGAAATACGCCAACCCAACATGTACCTTTGGAGACACCTGTAGTACTCCTTTATAATCACCCAGTTACGTTGTGACGTTTGGTAGCACCCAAAGTGTTCCTCCGGTAAACGGGAGTTGCATAATCTCATAGTTATAGGAACATGTATAAGTCATGAAGAAAGCAATAGCAATATACTGAACGATCAAGTGCTAGGCTAACGGAATGGGTCATGTCAATCACATCATTCTCCTAATGATGTGATCCCATTAATCAAATGACAACACATGTCTATGGTTAGGAAACATAACCATCTTTGATTAATGAGCTAGTCAAGTAGAGGCATACTAGTGACTATATGTTTGTCTATGTATACCCACATGTATCATGTTTCCGGTTAATACAATTCTAGCATGAATAATAAACATTTATCATGATATGAGGAAATAAATAATAACTTTATTATTGCCTCTAGGGCATATTTCCTTCACATATTCCTCGGCTGCTAGGACTTCCGTCCATCTGTCTGTGAGCAGATCTTGATCAGCTTGAAGCTGCTGCTGCTTCTTCTTCAGGCTCCTCGCAGTGGCAATAAGCAGGCGCTTGAAGCGCTCCTGCTCTGTGGGGTCCCCAGGCACGCCGAACTCGTCGTCGCTGAGGCTAATCTCGTATTCGGAGGCGGGCATGTAGTTGTCCTCCTCCGGATACCCGTCCATCGCCTGTTCATCTGGGCTGTCCTGCCCATCCTCCTGCTCGGCCTGCTCGAAGGCGGGCTGATCGGGGTTGTATTCCTCTTCGGCACCATCCAGATTGTTTTCGTCTCTGGTGCCGGTATTGCCTTGGCGGGGCTTGGAGCAGCGCTGGTGACGCCCGTGTTTTTCTTTCTTCTTGGAGGGTTATCCTCCATTGCCTCATCGCCATTTGTTTCTTTCGGAGTGTCCACCATATATATATCATATGAAGAGGTGGTTGTCCACCGCCCTTTGGGCGGTGGCTCCTGTGTGTCTCCTGCATCGTCGTCCATACCGTCGATGTCTTCGAAGTGAAAGTCAAGCACGTGGTTAAATCATCGACTGTGGCAATGAAGTGGGTGGTGGGTGGGCAGCGAATTCCTTAGTCGCTTGCTTCCCACTCAAGCCGGACATAGTTCGACCCAGAGCCTCCTCACAAAGAGAGAGATATTAATGAGTTCAGCGTGTCGCCAAAGGGCGAGTGTTGAAAGATGTCCGGAGCGGTAAACTCCATTACCGGAACCCAACCTGGCTTGGCTGGCTCGAGGGTATGCGGACCGAAGCCAACAACCGGATACGAGTCTGGGGGCCCGTGGTTACAGGCCTCCATAGAGGTGAGACCTGTGTTTGGCTCCACCGTCGATGAGTATGTGGCCTGCGGGGCGGGGTCCACCCCTCCATCCTTGGGCAACGCAACCTGTTCCGAATTTAGATCCGGGGCTACTGCAGGGATGATGTCCCGAGCATTAATGTTTTTTTTTCTGCTTCTTGTGTGCTAATGTTTGCAACGGTAGTTGGTTTCTGTACTGTGCAAGCCTCATGATGCTAATTGAAATATCATTTATCATGTTGCAGATGCTTAGCAAATGCTTTCGCTGCTACCTGTTCTTAATCAGCTGCTACTTTTTCTTAATCATCCGATTTCTTACTCCTTTCATTTATGTAGGAATGGCATGTAGGTAGTTATCCCCCATGGGCACATAGACCAGGATACATTGTATCTCAGGATATAGGAAACACAAAAGAGGTGAGCTAAGGTACGCACCCTTCTAAAATTTCTAGAAAGGTACCGCTTTTCCTGTCTTAGTGGTAATGAAATCTCTTCAGTTGTTTTGGTATGAAATGATGTTGAAGGCGGTTTAGAGAATATAATGTTCTGTAGTTGGTGCGGAATATTTATCAGGTATTTTGACTTGCAGATGTTCAAGCTGGAGAATGTTCTCCAATGGGATGAAGAATGAAGGCTTTGATGTCAAGTGCGAGAACGATGAAACAATCTTGCTGGGAAGCCGTGAGGATGGGTAGTAGTTGCCCACTACAAGGAGCCAAGGCAGATGCTGTTTTGCAGAAAACAAAGTGATGAACTTTTTGCTCCCAGACAATGAACTATCATGTTTCCTCTATTTAATTAGTTACATTAGTTTATTTATAGAAAACTTGGATGGTCATTGGTTCATAACAAATGAACTATTTATATGTGAAAATTAATGAATGTGTGTGACTATTGTTTGGTTATGGTTCAGTATTGTTGGATGATGCATGTCACTGTTAGTTACGAATATGTAACTTAATGGACATTCTGTTGGTAAAGTGAAATCCAGCTATGGGAGGGCTAACAGATGTTGGTCAGCAAAATATACCTTGTCACACAACCAGCCAGGAAAGGCTAATGCTTGGCCCCATAGAATGTTGGTCGGGAAAGAAGAACCTATCAGATAGTCGGTCGGGAAATCTCTTGGCTGCACTATTCGATTGTTGGTCGGGAAAGATTACCCTGTCTGATAGTCGGTCGGGAAAGGCCCATGGCAATCCCAATAGACTGTTGGTCGGGAAAGGTCCATGGCAACCCCAACAGACTGTTGGTCGGGAAAGATACACCATAGCCGACAAACAGTCGGTCGGGAAAGACATGTCGGTCGGGAAAGGGTTTTCCCGTCTGGACTTTCCCCAACAGATGGTGTCGGTCGACAATACTCTTTCCCGACCGACTCTCTGTTGGGGGAACTTGTATTCCCGACCAACCTAGCTGTTAGGGATGTAGTGTTGTGGTGTAGTGGTTGTCCGACAGCAGGTCTAGGCCGTGCTCGTCGTGACTGTCCGGCGCTCCTGGCTCAGGCCCGAATCTGTCGAAGATCAAGTCTCTGCGAATGTTCGCCATGTAGTTCAAGTTTCCGAACCTGATCTTGTGGCCAGGGGCGTAGCTGTCGATCTGCTCCAGATGACCAAGCGAATTGGCCTTGTAGTGCGAAGCTGCCGAACACAAAGATCTGTCCGGGGAGAAAAGTCTCACCCTGGACCGTGTTGTTGGCGATTGAAGACGCCATCAAGCCTCGAAGCGACGACACAGAGGAACTCTCAATGAAAGCACCAATGTCGGTGTCAAAACCGGCGGATCTCGGGTAGGGGGTCCCGATCTGTGCATCTTAGTCTGATGGTAACAGGAAGCAAGGGACACAATGTTTACCTAGGTTCGGGCCCTCTCGATGGAGGTAAAACCCTACTTCCTGCTTGATTAATATTGAAGATATGAGTAATACAAGAGTAGATCTACCACGAGATCGTAGAGGCTAAACCCTAAGAGCTAGCCTATGATGGTATGATTGTAATTGTGATCGAACTTCTAAGGACCATCCTCTCTGGTTTATATAGACACCGGAGAGGGCTAGGGTTTACATGGAGTCGGTTACAAGGAAGGAAATATAATATCCGGATCACCAAGCTTGTCTTCCACGCAAAGGAGAGTCCCATCCGGACACGGGCCGGAGTCTTGAATCTTGTATCTTCACGTGTCAATAGTCCGGACGATGTATATAGTCCGGCTGTCCGGATACCCCCTAATCCAGGACTCCCTCAGTCTTGTGATCTTGGGGCTCAACTTTCTTAGTTGAACAAGAAGCAAGTCAGCCTCAATCTTGATCTTGAACTGGCGAAGAAGAACCTGAAGACTGCTCAGGAAGAAACAGCCATCATGGGAGGTAACCAATGGTCAACTGTCCACCTTGTGGCTCACGCTTCTCAGTGTTTGTTTCTTTCATTCTCTTTGAACCGAGTGACTTCACCTGAATAGATGTGCATAGTGAAAACCATCAACTTCAAGCTCGTCTGAAGAGTGTTGTTTCTTTAGAGAAAATGAAGGAGGCTCTAGAGAAGAAGGATCTGGATCTTCATGCTGCTAAGAAGGAGGCGCGAGAGAAGACAATGCTTGCGGACAAGAAGCTGGCTTCGGTCAGTAAGTTGGAAGAGGAGAACTCGAAGCTGAAGACCGCCATCTTTGAGGCCAATCGGGAGGTCGAGCAATTAAAGAAGGACAAGGAGAACTTAACCAATGAAGTCAGAAGCCTCAAAGCCCAGAAGGGCGAGCTAGAGTCCTATCTGGGACAACTTGCTGCAAAACTGGTCCTGAAGCTCGAAGGTATTGTCATCTGACTGATTAATTGCTGTCGATTGGTACATCTTGTCATACTGTCGACTCACCATTTTTTCCGACTGTGCAGAACTTTGTCAGGACTTTGAAGCGATGTCGCGATGAACTTGCTGCGGTTGGAATCACGCATGAACAGTTGTTGTTTCTTATCTTGCCCGACTGAAGGTGGCGATGACTCGGGTTGACGCTGAAATCTGGCCTCAGGCGGAACTTTCACAAGATCTCGAGTTGCTGATGGCTCGACTAAATCAGATCCCTGGCCGAGTGCAAGAATGGAAGAAATTGTCCGCTCGCTGTGGTGCTGATATTGCCCTGTCATTGGTCCGAGTGCACTGCAAAGACGCTAGAGAAGACAAGCTGGCGGCCCTCAAGGTTGCGAACACTAGGAAGCACACCTTCCAGTCCTTCATGGACACCTTCCTTGAAGCTGCCACTCGCATTGCAGACAACATTGATCTTCACAGTTTTTGTGATCCAGCCAGCCCTTCTCCCGATGAGTGACCGAAAAAATTATGCTTCACCCTTATTTGCATCGGGATGCCGAGTGATCGTGTAATCGTTAAAAATCTTTTAGGCTTGATGCCTGAGTACTCCTGCTCGCTGCAGTTCTGAACCTTTGCAGGGTTTATCTGAACTTGGATTTCTTTGAATATCATGGTTTTTGCTCTGTTTTTTAAACTGTTTCTGATTGTCCTTTAGTTCCGAGTGGACTTGATCTTCTCACCCTTTGCCGAATGAAAGTACATTGTACTTGTGACGGAGCTCAGTCGCGGTGTTCATTCGACACCTTGTCGTCCTTGTGGATAGGGACGGAACATTGTATTTGTGGCGTAGCTCAGAGGTGGTGCTCAGCCGACGCCTCGTCGTCCTTGCAGATAGGGACGGAACATTGTATTTGTGGCGTAGCTCAGAAGTGGTGCTCAGTCGACGCCTTGTCTTCCTTGAGGATAAGGACAAAACATTGTATTTGTGGCATAGCTCAGAGGTAGTGCTTAGTCGACGCCTTTGTGACTTAGGCGATTACGGGGTCGCAGCTAAGCCCCCAAGTGAGAGGATTGCTCTCCATTCGGAGTGTTTTTTAACTTAGGCGATTACGGGGTCGCAGCTAAGCCCCTGAGTGGGAGGATTGCTCTCCACTCGGAGTGTTCTTAAACTTAGGCGATTACGGGGTCGCACCTAAGCCCCCGAGTGGGAGGATTGCTCTCCACTCAGAGTGTTTTTTAACTTAGGCAATTACGGGGTCGCAG
>NC_041386.1:729885132-729899835 GCF_002162155.2 Triticum dicoccoides
CCCGAGTGGGAGGATTGCTCTCCACTCGGAGTGTTTTTTAACTTAGGCGATCACGGCGTCGTAGCTAAGCCCCCGAGTGGGAGGATTGCTCTCCACTCAGAGTGTTTTTTAACTTAGGCGATTACGGGGTCGCAGCTAAGCCCCCAAGTGGGAGGATTGCTCTCCACTTGGAGTGTTTTTTTAACTTAGGCGATTACGGGACGCAGCTAAGCCCCCGAGTGGGAGGATTGCTCTCCACTCAGAGTGTTTTTTTAACTTAGGCGATTATGGGGTCGCAGCTAAGCCCCCGAGTGGGAGGATGTCTCTCCACTCGGAGTGTTTTTTAACTTAGGAGAATAGGATTCGCGGCTAAGCCACCCACTGGGGGATTTGGACACAAGTGATTACAGGAAACCAATCATTAAGATACTGTAACAATCTTGTCTTTGGAAAATAATCTAAAATGCTTTTATTACAGCTCGATGGGTCGAGTGATTCTAGGTATAGAAAGGACGAAGCAGCTCCAGTTTCATGCACGTGGCTTGTCTATCTTCTTGGATACGTTGTAGATGTGATACGCTCCATTATGAAGCACCTTGGTGATGATGAAGGGACCTTCCCAGGCCGGAGCGAGCTTGTGAGGTCGCTTCTGAACCACTCGGAGCCCAAGGTCTCCCTCCTTAAACGCTCGACCTCTAACATTGCGGATGTGGAATCGGCGCAGATCTTGCTGATAAATGGTTGACCGAACCAAAGCCATTTCACGCTCTTCTTCCAAGAGATCGACTGCCTCTTCGTGTGCTTGCTCTTCTTCGGCTTCTGAGAACAATTCAACTCTGGGAGCATTGTGTAGCAAGTCGCTCGGAAGCACCGCCTCAGCGCCGTACACTAGCAAGAAAGGGGTTCGATCAGTCAACCGGTTGGGTGTTGTTCTCAGCCCCCATAGGACTGATGGTAATTCGGTCACCCAAGCCCTAGAGGCATGCTTAAGGTCACGCATCAGTCGAGGCTTTAACCCCTGAAGGATCAAACCATTCGCCCTTTCAGCCTGTCTATTCGACTGTGGGTGCGCGACAGACGTGTAGTCGACCCGAATGCCTTGAGATGCACAGAATGCCTTGAACTCATCAGAATCAAAGTTGGAGCCATTATCCGTGATGATGCTGTGAGGAACTCCATATCTGAATATCAATTCTCTGATGAAACTGACGGCAGTGCCTGCTCCAAGGTTCTTGATGGGCTTGGCTTCGACCCACTTGGTAAACTTGTCGACTGCTACAAGCAAATGGGTGAAGCCACTCGCGCCGGTTTTGAAGGGTCCGACCATATCCAATCCCTAGACTGCAAACGGCCAGACGAGTGGAATAGTCTTTAGGGCAGATGCAGGCTTGTGAGACATGTTGGAGTTGTTGGGGATATAATTACTGAGTGTAAACCACCCAGGAGGGGCCGGATTATACTCACAAAGAGTCATTTGTACCGAAGCCCATGAAGATGAAGACTATGGCGTTTTACTACAGAAGCTTAGAGGCCTAGGTCCCAATGGCGGATTAGGGCTCATGTATGTAAACCGACTTGAGATGTGTAACTTGTATTGTAAGTTAGGGAAAGGAAGAAACTGAGCCGGACTCTTGAACGAGCCGGCCTCGGGATTCTATAAACCGGCCGGGCGTCAACCTACGTATATAAAGGGACGACCCGGCGGTGGTTAAGAGACAAGAAACAACAACTCTAGAGATAGGTAAAGCGAATTCACTCCCTGCTCATCGAGACCAATCAATCCCACAACAACTAGATCGTAGGCTTTTACCTTCACCACAAGGGGACGAACCATTATAAACTCCCTCTGTCCTTTGTTCCGGTTTAACCCCTTCAAGCTAATCTTGTTGCTATGGCTCCACGACTAAGTCCTTTCACTAGGAAATCTGACGTGGTAATTCCACGACAGTTGGCGCCCACCGTGGGGCCATGCACGATGGTTTCGAGTTCTTGAAGGGTAGCTTCAAGGGACTCAAGGGATACGCGGTTGACCGGATGACCAAGAGTCGTCGTGGCAAGCTCTACATCGACGATGCAGGATGGGGCCCCGACCCCGGCTCAATCGAGTATGGGTATTGGGTCCCCTACAGAGGAATTCACGTCTTCATCGGCAAGATCGGCGAAAACCAGGCCCTGGGCCGGACATCTGCACCGACCTCATCGAGACGGCTCAGGGTGCAAGCCCTGCCCGGATTCAGCCTCCCATGAAGCGGGCATTCGTAGGATTCATCCATGGTACAGAATCTGAACCGGTATCCGATGGTGAGACGGCTATCTACTCCGATGGTGGATCATTTACCGGGGAGACTGAGTCGTTGTATCAAGTACAGGACGGAGGGTTCGGGGGTTATTCCGATGGCGACAGTATTCTGGACCCCTTTGAACCGCCAAACCGGGTTGCGATCTTCATGGCTGGTACGCAGCCCACCTTGCAATCTTCAACTGCAACAGCTATGGTTTCCGGATCGGCAGCCGGCTCAAGTTCTGTCTGGTTTATTGGATGCCTGGACGATGTTGCTGACTACAGCAGTTACCCCAGCGACTCAAGATCACCATAATGCAGAGGTCACAAAGCTGCGGGATCAGATAACTCAGGCCAAGGAGGATTTGGCAACTGAGGAAACCAGGATGGCTGAGGAACGGTCCGCTTTAGATGCCCAGTCATAGAGGATTCAGGCCGAGAATTACCGGCTCATGCTGGATCAAAATGCTTCGAATGAAGTATTGAGGAGGAGGCATCAGTCTCGCCTGCCGCCGGTTTACGACACGATGAATCTCTTCAATACGCCAGGAGCAGGGCCCAGTAACTTGGCAGCGGTAAACCGGACTACAGCGCCTAGGACCAGAGCACCGGATCAACCACGGGTGATGGACCCGCTGATAACCCACAAGTGTAGGGGATTGCAACAGCTTTCGAGGATAAAGTATTCAACCCAAATTTATTGATTCGACACAAGGGGAGCCAAAGAATATTCTGGAGTATTAGCAGTTGAGTTGTCAATTCAACCACACCTGGATAACTTAGTATCTGCAGCAAATTATTTAGTCGCAAAGTAGTATGATAATAAAGGTAACGGTAGCAAAAGTAATGTTTTTGGGTTTTGTAGTGATTGTAACAATAGCAACGGAAAAGTAAATAAGCGAAGCATAATATGTGAAAAGATCGTAGGCATTGGATCAGTGATGGATAATTTTGTCGGATGCGATTCCTCATGTAATAGCTATAACATAGGGTGACACAGAACTAGCTCCAGTTCATCAATGTAATGTAGGCATGTATTCCGTAAATAGTCATACGTGCTTATGGAAAAGAACTTGCATGACATCTTTTGTCCTACCCTCCCGTGGCAGTGGGGTCCTAGTGGAAACTAAGGGATATTAAGGCCTCCTTTTAATAGAGAACCGGACCAAAGCATTAACACATAGTGAATACATGAACTCCTCAAACTACGATCATCACCGAGAAGTATCCTGATTATTGTCACTTCGGGGTTGTCGGATCATAACACATAATAGGTGACTATAGACTTGCAAGATAGGATCAAGAACACACATATATTCATGAAAACATAATAGGTTCAGATCTGAAATCATGGCACTCGGGCCCTAGTGACAAGCATTAAGCATAGCAAAGTCATAGCAA
This sequence comes from Triticum dicoccoides, assembly GCF_002162155.2. Classification (NCBI taxonomy): domain Eukaryota; kingdom Viridiplantae; phylum Streptophyta; class Magnoliopsida; order Poales; family Poaceae; genus Triticum; species Triticum dicoccoides. The sequence continues at coordinate 729,888,794 of NC_041386.1, forward strand.
CATCAATCTCAGAACATAGTGGATACTAGGGATCAAACCCTAACAAAACTAACTTGATTACATGGTAAATCTCATCCAACCCATCACCGTCCAGCAAGCCTATGATGGAATTACTCACGCACGGCGGTGAGCATCATGAAATTGGTGATGGAGGATGGTTGATGATGACGACAGCGATGAATCCCCCTCTCCAGAGCCCCGAACGGACTCCAGATCAGCCCTCCCGAGAGAGATTAGGGCTTGGCGGCGGCTCCGTATTGTAGAACGCGATGAAACTTTCTCTCTGATTTTTTTCTCCGCGAGACGGAATATATGGAGTTGGAGTTGAGGTCGGCGGAGCCTCAGGGGGGGCACGAGACAGGGGGCGCGCCCCCCACCCTCGTGGACATGGTGTGGGCCCCCTGGTCTTGATTCTTTCTCCATTATTTTTTATATTTTCCAAAAAGTGCCTCCGAGGATTTTCAGGACATTCCGAGAACTTTTGTTTTCTACACATGAAACAACATCATGGTAGTTCTGCTGAAAACAGGTCAGTCCGGGTTAGTTTCATTCAAATCATGCAAGTTAGAGTCCAAAACAAGGGCAAAAGTGTTTGGAAAAGTAGATACGTTGAGACATATCAACTCCGCCAAGCTTAAACCTTTGCTTGTCCTCAAGCAATTCAGTTGATAAACTGAAAGTGTTAAAGAAAAACTTTTACAAACTCGGTTTGCTCTTGTTGTTGTAAACATGCAAAGCCAACATTCAGGTTTCAGCAAATATTATGAACTAACCATACTCACAATAACACCTCGGTCTCATAATTACTCATATCAATGGCATAATCAGCTAGCAAGCCACAATAATAAAACTCGGATGACAACACTTTCTCAAAACAATCATAACATGATATAACGAAATGGTATCTCGCTAGCCCTTTCTGAGACCGCAAAACATAAATGCAGAGCAGCTTTAAAGATCAAGTACTGACTAAACATTGTACTTCATGGTAAAAGAGATCCAGTCAAGTCATACTCAATATAAACCAATAATAATGAATGCAAATGACAGTGTGCTCTCCAACGGGTGCTTTTTAATTAGATGGTGATGACTCAATATAAAAGTAAATAGATAAGCCCTTCGCAGAGGGAAGCAGGGATTTGTAGAGGTGCCAGAGCTTGATTTTAAAATAGAGATTGAATACCATTTTGAGCGGCATACTTCCACTATCAACGCAACAACTATGAGATGGTTGTATCTTCCATACTACATGCATTATAGGCAGTTCCCAAACAGAATGGTAAAGGTTTATACTCCCCCAACCACCAACAAGCATCAACCCATGGCTTGCTCGAAACAACGAGTGCCTCCAACTAACAACAGCCCTGGGGGAGTTTTGTTTAATTATTTTGATTTGCTTTGATCTTTTTGGATCATGGGACTGCGTATCCCGGTTACCGGCCCTTTCTCGTGAATGAGGAGCGGAGTCCACTCCTCTTGAGAATAACCTACCTAGCATGGAAGATATAGGCAGCCCTAGTTGAAACATGAGCTGCTCGAGCATACAAAACAGAATTTCATTTGAAGGTTTGGAGTTTGGGACATATAAATTTACTTGGAATGGCAAGTAGATACCGCATATAGGAAGGTATGGTGGACTCATATGGAATAACTTTGGGGTTTAAGGAGTTTGGCTGCACAAGCAGTATTCCCGCTTAGTACAGGTGAAGGCTAGAAAAAGACTGGGAAGCGACCAATTGAGAGAGCGACAACAGTCATAAACATGCATTAAAACTAATTCACACCAAGTACAAGCATGAGTAGGATATAATCTACCATGAACATAAATATCATGAAGGCTATGTTGATTTGTTTCAACTACATGCGTGAACATGTGCCAAGTCAAGTCACTCAAATCATTCAAAGGAGGATACCATCCCATCATACCACATCATAATCATTCTAATAGCATGTTGGCACACAAGGTAAACCATTATAACTCATACCTAATCAAGCATGGTGCAAGCAACTATAATCTCTAAATGCCATTGCAAATATGTTTACTTCATAATAAGCTGAATCAGAAACGATGAACTCAACATATTTACAAAAACAAGAGAGGTCGAGTTCATACCAGCTTTTCTCATCTCAATAAGTCCATCATATATCGTCATTATTGCCTTTCACTTGCCCAACCAAACGATGTGTATAATAATAATAGTGCACGTGCATTGGACTAAGCTGGAATCTGCAAGCATTCAACTCAAAAGAGAAGACAAGATAATATGGGCTCTAAGTTAAATAAACAATCATGCATATGAGATCCACTAAGCATTTTCAATAAGGTCTTCTCGACCCCCAAAGGAAAGGAAAGAAAACTATTTACACGGGAAAACTCCCTACAAGTAAAAGAAGAACGAGAAATCTTTTTGGGTTTTCATTTTAATTACTACAAGCATGGAAATTAAACTAACTAATTTTTTTTGGTTTTTCTTAAGGTTTATTAAACACACAAGAAGAAAGCGAAAAAGAAAATTAAACTAACATGGACAATACAATGAAAGAGTATGAGCACCGACTACTAGTGTGTGAACATGAATGTAAAGTCGATGAGAAATACGTACTCCCCCAAGCTTAGGCTTTTGGCCTAAGTTGGTCTAATACCATGGACCGCTGCTACTCTCCCCGCTGTTTTTCACGGTGTGGTACCAGGTAAATCGGCATATCCGGTTGGCAAGATAGCTTTGGAGGTTGTGTTTGGTGATGAGCATGATTCCAGGTCAGAAACTTTGACCTTTGAGGTGGTGAAAATCCAGAGCCCATATCACGCCCTATTTGGACGGCCGGCTTACACAAGGTTCATGGCAAGGCCCTGTTATATTTATTCACACCTCAAAATGCCGGGTCATAAGGGGACCATCACGGTGCACGAGAGTCATAAGATCGCTTTGGACTGTGAAGAGGGTGATGCGGCCTATGCTGAGTCGGTTTGCATAGCAGAAGACTTGAAGTTCTACAAGGACAATGTTGATCCGGCAGATATGACTCCTCTGAAGAAGCCCACCACAGAGCATGACCCAACCCTGAAATTTAAATCGGCTGATGAGACTAAGTTGGTTGATTTTGTTCCTGGCGATTGATCCAAACAGTTTAGTATCAGCACTACTCTGGATCTGAAATAGGAAAGCGCGCTCATCGAGTTCATCCATGAGAACCGGGACATCTTTGCATGGAAACCTTCTGACATGCCAGGTGTACCGAGGAAACTCGCTAAGTACAATCTCAATATTGATCCTAAGTTTAAACTGGTCAAGCAATTTCTCGCCGCTTAAATGAAGAAAGGCACAAGGCTATTGGTGAGGAGGTATCCCGGCTCTTGGTGGCTGGGTTTATAATTGAGGTTTTTCATCCGGAGTGGCTGGCTAATCCGGTGCTAGTGCTTAAGAAGAATGCCACTTGGTGAATGTGTGTGGATTACACGGACTTGAACAAGGCTTGTCCGGCTGATCCTTTTTCTCTCCCTCGTATTGATCAGATCATTGATGCTATGGCGGGTTGTGAGCGTTTGAGTTTCTTGGATGCTTATTCTGGTTATCAACAGATCAAGATGGCAGTTAAGGACCAGGAGAAGACAGCCATCATCACTCCCTTTAGAGCCTTCTGCTATGTGTCTATGACTTTTGGGCTCAAGAGTTGTAAGTGCATCTAGTGCCCCTTAGTGATTTTTGTGTATTGAAGACTTATAGGTTAAGGGACTAATGCGTTTGTGAGTATACATAGGTCTATAAGTCTATGAGGAGTTTGATATTTACAGAGAAAGTCGACCCCTAAAAATGAAGTTCTTCAACTGAAGACTTTGATATTCTGAAGACTTTGAAAGTGAAGAAATTCGTGTGACCTTGAAGACTTGGTATTCATTTGTGGAACATGAAGCGTGAAGACTTTTGTTTTCGTAGTTTCATTTTCTCTTTCTTGAGTCATAGGAAACATCGGACTGTTAAAGGGGGTCGAGGAAATACTAAGGAAAAATTTCCATGTGATGCTCAACTCAAAATCCTACACCTACCAATCCCTTCGAGTGAAGCCTTTGGAAATCTCATACAGTTCAGTCACTTTCTTCAGTGACAGGGACGAAGTTCTTCTGGTCGCTGATGAATTTGTTCTGACTGAGGAGTTAGGAATTCGCCAGTGTGAATTACCTACACAGTGAGGAACATGATAGCCCTGAGGAATTTGAGAGTCAAATTTCTGACCATTGCTGTGCTGCGCGCCAGCTGTCCCAAAATATCTTATCCACCTAACGGTCATATCATTGAAGGGCATTTATGTCTTATCATGTCGGGCTGCTCCCTAGGCTATAAATAGCCGCCCCCTACAACCACTAGCTGGTTGGCTGCTCCAAGAGAACTTGACACTTGTCATTTGAGAGCAACCCATCCTCCGAGGACTTTGAGCGAAAATCATCAAGTGAGGAAAATCCCAAACCCAAACACCTACAAACCCCAAAGTGATTGAGCATCACTGAAGAAATTGATCCCGCGTGGATCTGACGCTTGTTACCTTTGAAGACTATGCTTCTTACAGACGGTTAGCCGTCAAGGTCTAGAGCATCCAAGAGGAATTGTGGATCGCCAAGTGACCAAGTCTGTGAAGGTTTGGAAGTCGCCTGAAGACTTACCACAAGTGATTGGACGGGATCTGTGTGATCTTAGTTCAAGGAGAATACGGTGAGGACTGGGTGTCCTGAGCTGCATGCTCAGTGACTGGGTGTCCGGGACTGCGTGTCCTCGAGTTTAAATACTCAGCCGCTCCAACCAGACGTACAACTGAGACAACAGTTGGAACTGGTCTACCAAATCATTGTCTTCACCAACCTAACTGGTTCTATTTCCTCAACCCTTTCATTTCCTCATTACTGTGTTGAGTGTTTGTTCATATCTGTGTTTGAAGAGTTTGACTGAAGACTTTCTCAATTTCCTCAGTTCAATTTCTTCAGTCTGTTTGTCTTCATCTTGTGTTATCCTGTGATTACGCTTTCTGTACTCTATGCTTGTCTTCATTTCATCATGATGACCATGCTTGTATTCTGTCATACTTATTTCTGAGTACTTATTCCGCTGCTAGTTGTTCTTTGCTAAGGAATTTCCTCACCGGCAAATTCCTCAGTGAAGAATTCATAAAAATCGCCTATTCACCCCCCTCTAGTCGACTTAATGCACTTTCAATTGGTATCAGAGCAAGGTACTCCCTTGTTCTGTGTGATTTTGGTTTAACCGCCCAGAGTTTTAGTTATGTCGACCGCAGGTATGATCAATGTCTCGGCTGGGTGTCCTACCTTCGATGGAACGGACTACCCCTACTGGAAAAACAAGATGAGAATGCATCTCGAGGCAATTGACAACGATCTCTGGTATGTTGTGGAAAATGGTGTTCCCTCTGTTTCACCCTCACTAAACGCTACCGATGTGAAGAGATTCAAGCAACTCGATCCTCAAGCGAAGAATATCATATGTGGCCATCTGAGTAAAGGAGAGTATGGAAGAGTGAGTGCTTTCGAAACTGCTAAGCTTATCTGGGATAGGCTGTCCAAAGTGAATGAAGGAGTCTCAACTCAGCGTGACTCTCGAGTTGATGTTCTTCGGAATCTCTTCAACCGCTTCAAGAGGCTCGACAATGAAAATGTCCAACAAACCTTCGATCGCCTCACTAACATTTCAAATGAGCTTCAAGCCCTCGGTGCCAATGACATCACTAACCATGAGGTGGTGAAGAAACTTTTGAGATCGCTTGACTCCTCATTTGATACTCTGGGTCTGATGAAACAAGAGCGGGCTAACTACAAGTCTCTTGATCCTGCCGATATCCACGGAAGGCTAAATACTCACGAGTTCCAGCTTGCTGAAAAGAGAGATCTCTATGGTTCGAGTTATGGCAAACCACGTGCCCTAAAGGCCAAGGTTGTGTCAGAGTCTGAATGTGAGGACTCTGGTAGTAGCCTTGGTGATCCTGAAGAATTGAGCCAGGAGCTAGCACTGCTCGTGAAGAAATTCCAGAAGTTCTCAAGACGTGGTCACTTTGGAAAATCCTCAAGAAGCAGTGATTCCTCATCAAGTGACTATAAGAGAAGGCTGTGTCACAAATGCAAGAAACCTGGTCATTATATTCAAGATTGTCCTCAGTGAGAAAAGGAATTGAAGAAGAAGAAATAAAAGGATTACAGTTCTGATGATGCGAAGAAAAAGAAGAAATCGTCAAAATCTTCATCATCAAAATCCTCGAAGTCTTCATCTCACAAGAAGAGCAGCTCCAAGAAGGCTCGGGCATTCATTGGCAAGGAAATGGACTCTGAAGCTGAATCTGAGGAAAATGAGGAAGAGGAGGCGTCTGAAGAATCCGAATCTGGTGTGGCGAGTCTGGCCTTCGCTACTGCTTTCGTTAGCAAGTCCATCTTCAACACTGAAGAAACTGACCCCACCGACAAGCCTGATGAAGATGATAATGACTGCGCTCCCACCTATTGCTTCATGGCAAAAGGTGCAAAGGTACTCAAATACACCTCCTCTGAATCTAGTGAAAATGAATCTGATGAGAATCTCAAGCCCAGCTACTCTAAACTTGCAAAGATTGCTGTAAAACAACAAAGGGCTTTTGAAAAGGTTCAAAACATTCTAGACAAAAGTGATGATATGCTGGGTGAAGAAATGGATCGCACTAAAGCCCTGACTGAAAATCTTCAGAGACTTCAGTCTATGCTTGATAACCTTCAAAGTCATCATAACACTCTCTTATCTGATCATGAGAAACTTTCTTATGAATTTCTTCAAAGAAAGCAAGATCTTGAGAAGCTAAGAGTGAGTTATGAAGATCTTCAGAAGGAGCGCGATTCATTACTTGCTCAACAAATCAGCACTTCTCAGGAAGAATTTGTTCCTCCATGCTTAAAGTGCATTGAACGTGAATCTGCTAATTCTTCACCTGAATGTTCAAATGCTTCAACTGTTACAAATTCTTCACCTGCCTCTGCTATCACTAATTCCTCATCTGAGGACACTGCTAGTATCACTGATGATGCAGGGCTGAAGGAACTGTACACGACAGGCATGTACAAAAGCCTCAAAGGGCATCAGATTCTTTGTGATGTGCTCAAAAAGCAGATCCTCAACAGAAACCCGAGGAAAGAGGGTATTGCCTTTGAGAGAAAACTTAATGCTGATGGAACATATTGGAAGCCTGAGAAGTACCCCAAAACCTCATGGGTTGCTGCAAAGGGACCTCCAGTTGATCCATCCATGTTATCTGGCTTTACATGTGAATCTCTTCATTCTTCTGATGAGTCATTTGATTCCAACTATAAACTGTTCAAAAATCAGAATGGTGAAGTATTTGCTAGATATGTTGGGACTAACTGCAGGAACGGTTCCCCTATGAAGAAAATCTGGGTTCCCAAAAGTTATGTTGAAAGTCTTCAGGTGAATGTCCTCATGACACCACCTGTGAAGAAGGGGAACCCTAGAACAAACTCTTCATATGAACCTAATTCTTCATATGGATCCAAGTCCTCATATGGACCAAATTCCTCACGTGGATCAAATTCCTCAAATGGATCAAAGTCCTCATATGACTATCATTGTGCTAACAACTCTGTTTCGCAGGGTAGAGCTAAGGGTTACGAATATGCACATTATTCTTCAAATTATTATGTTCATAAGTCCTCGAAGAATTTCTCTGCTGATTCATATGCTTACCCTAACCCCGCTTATGTGAAACGAAATGGTTTGGCTTCTATGCCACCATTCTCGTATGGTGCTCGCAGAGTGATGAACTCTTTGCCACCCCTTCAGATGTGGGTGGTGAAGAAAAAGAACTAATCTCTTCTGCAGGGTCAGGTCTCCAGACGTGCCTTAACCTCTGAAGAATTTGCTGGGGACCTGACAAAATTGCCTGAAAGGACGCAGGCTAACTATGATGAAATGAACTTTCATTTCACATGTCCTCTTACTGCTACATCTATTTACCGCTTGATGAAATTCATCTGATGAACTTGATATCATATTCTTCACTGATGAAGCATATGAGATTGTAAGTTACACTAATTCATCTGCAGGATGATCAACCCAAAACCACTGAATGGGTCCTCGATAGTGGATGTACAAATCACATGACTGGTGACAAGAATCTCTTGATGGATACTCCTTTATCACCGTCACATCTGAAGCATATCATCTTTGCTGACAAAGGCAAAAGTCAGGTATTGGGTCTTGGAAAGGTTGCGATCTCTAAGGATAAACACATGGACAAAGTCATGCTTGTTGAGTCCTTAGGATACAACCTCATGTCAGTCTCAATGCTTTGTGATCTTGATATGGTTGTTGTTTTTGGCAAGTATCGCTGTGTTGTGATTATGGAAGCTGACAATTCCAAAGTCTTCGAAGGCTTTAGGAGAGGAGATTTGTATATTGTTGATTTCTCTACAGGACCACAACCAGCCGTGTGCTTACTTGCAAAAGCTTCAGAAGGCTGGCTATGGCATCGACGACTTGGTCACGCAGGCATGAGGAATTTGCACACGCTTGCGAAGAAGAAGCATGTCATTGGCATTGAGAATGTCAAATTCCTCAAGGATCACTTATGCGGAGCCTGTGAAGCTGGAAAAATGACAAAGGCCAAGCATCCAGCAAAGACTATCATGACCACTACTCGTCCATTCGAATTGCTTCACATGAACCTCTTCGGACCTAATCATTACTCAGCAGTCACTAATGCTGCTTCTGTATATGGTTTTGTTATTGTTGATGATTACTCTCGATATACATGGGTACACATTGTTACTTAAAAACATGAAGTGCAGGAAGTATTCAAACGATTTTCCTCGAGGGCTTCAACCAACTTTGGTGTCAAGATCAAGCACATCATAAGTGACAATGGAACTGAGTTCAAGAATTCCAGTCTTGATGACTATCTTGATGAACTTGGTATTACTCATGAATTATCTGCTCCTTATACTCCTCAGCAAAATGGCGTCGTGGAGCGCAAGAACAGAACTCTTGTTGAGATGGCTCGCACTATGCTTGATGAATACAAGACGCCTGATCGTTTTTGGATTGATGCAATTGATACTGCATGCGACATCATCAACAGAGTATATCTTCACAAATTCTTCAAGAAGACGGCCTATGAACCCCTCACTGACAAGAAACCCAATGTGAGTTATTTCAAAGTCTTCGGTGCTAGATGTTGGATTAGAGATCCTCACCACAATTCTAAATTTGCACCGAAAGGACATGAAGGTTTTATGCTTGGTTACGGAAAGGACTCGCACACCTACAGAGTCTTCAACATTGTTCTTCACAAGATTGTTGACACTGTAGATGTGTGGTTCGATGAAACTAATGGCTCGCAAAGAGAGCACCTACCTTCTGTGTTAGATGAACCAGCACCTGAGGATTCTATCAAGTTCAAGGCAACTGAGGATGTCATTCCTACTGAAGAACTTGCTGAAGAATTCATTCCAGTACGCGAAGAACGTCGAGCTGACGCACCTGAAGATAATAATGAAGACAATAGTGCCGAGGAAAATGATCAAATACCTCGACGTCAACCAGCTCATCCTCGCGTTGCAAAAGAAGTACAAGTTGATAAGATCATCGATGACATTGAAGCACCAGGTCCTCTCACACGCTCAAAAGCTTCACATTTATCTAACTTTTGTGGGCACTTTGCTTTTGTCTCTATCACAGAGCCCACTAAGGTAGATGAAGCATTTTTGGAGCCGGAGTGGATTCAGGCTATGCAAGAAGAATTACATCAGTTCGAGCTCAACAATGTCTGGGAACTGGTCAAACGTCCAGATCCTCACAAGCATACTATCATTGGCACAAACTGGATCTACCGCAACAAGCAAGATGAAAATGGCCTTGTGGTCTTCAAATTCGTCAACAGCGCAATGGCATATTCATATCTCAGGAGAAATACCTCAAAGATGTACTAAGGAAATTCGGCATGCAAGATTGCAAAGGCGTCAAAATTCCTATGCCCACAAAAGGCCATCTATGCACCGATGAAAATGGTATTGACTTCGATCACAAGGTATACTGCTCCATGATTGGTTCTTTATTGTACTTATGTGCATCTAGGCCAGATATAATGCTTAGTGTTTGCATGTGTGCTCGATTTCAAGCTGCACCGAAGGAATCACACCATAAGGCTATGAAGCATATTCTTCGATATCTAGCTCACACACCGACACTAGGATTATGGTACCCCAAGGGCTCTGTTTTTGATCTCATTGGATATTCTGACTCTGACTATGCTGGTGATCGTGTGGACCGCAAGTCAACTGCTCGCACTTGTCATTTCCTCGGACGATCTTTGGTCTGTTGGTCCTCGAAGAAACAGAACTGCGTATCACTGTCTACTACGGAAGCTGAATACATTGCTGCTGGATCGTGCTGTGCTCAACTGCTTTGGATGAAGCAAACGCTCAAGGACTATGGCGTCAACGTGAAGAATGTGCCTCTCCTCTGCGACAATGAGAGTGCCATCAAGATTGCTCACAACCCCGTTCAGCACTCGAAGACAATGCACATTCAAATTCGTCATCATTTTCTTCGTGATCATGTGTTGAAGGGCGACATCTCTATCAAGCACGTGAAGACTGAAGAACAACTAGCTGATATCTTCACTAAGCCTTTGGATGAAAGAGATTTAGCAAGTTGCGGTGTGAGCTAAATATCCTAGAATCTTCGAATGATTCTTTGAAAAGGACACACATCCTAACACTTATGCAGAATTGATGACTTAGATGTGCAACACATGAAGAAACGTTTTTCTTCAATCAATGAAGAATAACACTCTAAGTGTGAAGAGATTAATGAATAATTTGATTCTCAGAACCCTACGACAATTGTACGCGGTGTCTGAAATCATCATTCTTATACGGTGGGTCACGCCACCACAAAAAGTTGAAAATCTTCAATTTGAGTTTTTCCTCAGTTTTGAAATTCTTCAGTTTTTCAAATTCTTCAACTTTGCAAAATCTTCACTGTTTCCTTCGTTTTTCTTCA
>NC_041386.1:729900148-729928881 GCF_002162155.2 Triticum dicoccoides
ATATATATATATATATATATATATATATATATATATATATATATATATATATATATATGAGTTTATGTCCTCTACAGCATTCATTTATAGCTATGTCTTCAAGTTGCTTTTTCCTGCTAAGTGAATGTGATCAGACCCTTCCCCTCTATGCTATACTCAACCCAATCTATTCACAAATTCTTCATGTACGTTCTATCTGAAACTCGTTCAAAGTCTTCACTGTGTCCTTGGCAGCTGAAGAAATTGCGAACGAAACTTTAAAACAAATCTTATCCAAATTTTTGGTTTTGCCGCTCAAACTGTTCCGCATCCCACGATGCATTATTCTATTCACCCACGATCATACATGATCTCCACTACACAGTACGTGGGTGACACATGTCGCGTGAAGGAGAAAGGGCAGGGGCACGTTCGTCCTAAATCTTCAGACGAACAGTTTTTTCACTGTGTCTATAAATACCCCTCTCCCCTTCCTCACTTCATTTACTCCGCTCGAGCTCTCTCTCCCGCTCGAGCTTCTCAAACCCTAGCGCCACCGCTACTCCATCATCGTCGGTGAGGAAGAGCTTCACTGCCTCGACCTCGTCGCCGCCGTACTCACGCCGACCGCGGAAATCTTCACTCCGCCGCCACCATAGCTGTCTTCCTCCGCCGATTTAAGGCAAGGAAGATCTAACCTGACGAACTTCCCGTCTGTCCTTCTCAGTTCGTCGTGTTCTTCATTTCGGGTAATTAAAAGTTGCTTTTATTACTCGCTTTGATTCTCAAGCTTTCCTGAAAATCTTCAAAGGTGTTTATTCCTCAAATCTTCACACATACGAACACCACACACCTCATATGATCTTGAGCTGTTTCTCTAAGCAACCATTTTCTTCAAGATTCCCTAATTGTGTGGATCTTTGATCTGTACAACTCTGGAACCTAACAAGAACGCTTAGTGAAATTCCTCAAGGTTCATCTGGTCAAATTCCTCGAAACTTGTTCTTTTCGAAAAACCTTCTCAGAACGCATATGACCCCTCCAAATTCCTCGCACCTGTACTCTATTCACAGGTACTCATGTCTGCTGCTGAATCACTAGGTTCTCATTAACTTAACTCATTTGCAGCGTTCCTCGAAGAAAAATTGCATACTTCTTCAGAGAACTCAATTGTTCAAATTCCTCAACTAAAGAATATGGCAGACGGTAAGAAGCCGCAGAAAGGAGGAAAGAAACCCGAGGTTATGACTGCGTTTGAAATCCCTGAAGAAATTTATGATGACTATTGCACACCTGATGAAGCAAAATATGGCAAAGAAAACAAAAATCAGCGCAAGGTGCGCATTCAGAAGATTGAACGGAGATGGGCAAGGGAATGGAGGGAATACAGATATGTAACTCCAAAGTACATGAAGACATTCGCCCTCAATCCTCCGTGCCCAAGAGCTCCATTGGCACCTGGCCAAGTAGCTGATTCCACAAGCATCAAACATGGTGAGGACTTTCCTGAAGAATGGGCTAAGCGCCAAGCCAAATTGGCAAGATAAGCCAAGGAGGCAGTGAAGAAATTCAATGAGGATTCTGCCACTGCTACTGCTACTGCGGCCTCGGTCCAACCGAGGAAATCCATGCCAAAGAAGCCTGCTCATAAGCCAAGTGCTTCACCATCAGCGCCCTCACGGCCAAGTTCCTCAGCAGCGCCCTCATGACAAATCCCTCACACTGCTCCTGCTCCTTCCAAGTCCTCAGCAGTTCCGCCAAAGTCCTCAGCTCCTGTGCATCTGACTACATGTCAAAGGACTGCTGGTTTCTCGATTGCCTCTGGTGTCTCAGCAAGTTCCTCAGCTGCACCAATTTCATCATCTGGCCCAACTCTGCTGAAGACCAAAACAACAGCTGGACGAGGTCCTCGGCCAAGTCCAAAGAAGAAACAGGTAGCATTCCATGTGCCATCTGATGATGAACTTGCAGAAATCATCAGAGACAGACAGGTGAAGGCCGCTAGTGCCAAAGGCACATCTGTGCCACTGCTGTTGGATCCGAGGAAAATCCTCGATTATATTGATCTCTGGCACAAGGATCCAAACACCCCATGCCTGATTTTCATCTGACCGCTGGTCAAAATCACATGCTGGCCCATTTCATCACTGAAGAGAAATGGAAGTTTGAAAAGGCAAGAGAGATCAAGAAAGCTCAATACAGAAAGGAGAAGTTCCAGAAGAAAAACGTTGTCAAAATGACACCTGAAGAACTTCTCAAGGTCCAGACTAAAATTCAAGACCTCAGCAAAAACTTCGATGCTTATTATGCTGATTGGCAAGGGGCCAAGGTCAGATTCGTCAACCTGACAAAGAAATTCACCAATGTTGCAGCCTCAACGCAACATGAAATTCCTCAGGCTGAAGCCTCAGCTCAGCCGACTGAAGAACATGCCAGCACCGCTGATGAAGTTCAGGCTGCTGATAAAAATGCTAGTTCCAGGGCTGATGATTCCATTCCAGACGCTGAAGAAATTGCCAGGGCATCCACTAGTGGTGCGCCTAAAGAAATTGAAGAAGTCAGGGCAACTGCACCAGTTACGCCTGAAGAAATTCAACCAGATTCCTCAGCTCCTCCTGCGCCTACACCAACTCCAATTCTTCCATGTGCATTTGATGTGAAGAAGACCAAGGCTGCAGAGCGAGCTGCAGTGAAGAAAAGGAAGGCATCAGCTGTGTCAAATTCTTCGGCTGCGAAGAAAATGAAGCCAATGACCAGCTCACTTGAAAATCCAATTGATGTTGTTCCAATTTCCTCCATGCCGTCAAAGGACCTTGTTCCTTTTGGAGAAGACTATGAGATCCCCATCAGATCTGATGAAGAGCATCATTCTACTGCTTCGTCAGAGTAGATTGATGAAGAAATTGAAGTGGACGCAATCCCTTCAACGCCAGTCATTTCCTCACCTATGCCTCAGTTCACAGCTGAAGAGGCTGGTGTTGAGGAACTCGAAGATGAAGATGTGGATATAGGATGCACCACACCTATGATGAATGATGACTTTTGGGAAAGTCAGCATCCCAATACTCCTCTCTTCACCCCGCTACAACAGATTCCTCAGTCCCCTGCACCAACAGTTCAAATGGGCTCTGAAGAAACTCATCCCACTCTCTCAGTGCATGAAGAAATTCCAGCCACTAGTGCTGATGAACCTGCTGCTGCTGATCCTCAGACTGCACCTATTGAGGAACAAGAAATTCCTCAGCCTGAAGAACCTAAGCTCGCGATTCCTGAGGTGGTGATGCAACTCACTGACACCCCTCTGCTAAAGCAAAAGAATCTGTTCTCAAGCAAACACAAGTTTAAGGCTGAAGATTTCTTTGCCGAGCATGTATTCTTCACTGATTACAATCCATATGATTCTGCTTGCATAAGGAAGAGGCGTTTCTGGACTGCCAGCCAAGCCAATTTCTATTCCTCAGTGCTCTTCAACAAAGACAAAGTCTTCGATCATGCACATATTCCTCATGTGGACATGGAGTCTCTGCCCGGCTTTGAGCCAGTCCTCAGTGTTCTTCATGACGCGGGACTTCTTAATTTCTGCATTGATATCTGTGACTAGAATGAAGAACTCATTCTTCAATTTTATGCAACTCTGCACATCACCGGAGACACTGAAGATGTGAACACATGGGTATTAGACTGGATGTCTGAAAATACTCACTTCAAGGCACCAGCAACTGAATTGCTTCGTGCTCTACCACTCAGTCCTCCAGTTGATGATGCTCGTTGTATCTACAATGAACCGGAACTTTCAAATCACTATATGCAAGTGCTGATGAAGCCTTTGAAGCCAAGGCAGGCCCCAAGAACCAAATTTCTCGTCAAGGAATTACTCTATGTGCCTCGGACTGTCTATCGAATTCTGACAAAGACAATGAGTCCTATCAAAGGCCACGACTCAAATGATGAAGAAGTCGTTGGCATCATGATGAATATGCTTTTCAACATCATTCATGGCATTCCCATAAACTTCCATGATTTCTTCATGAGGACTCTGGCCAATATTGCTATGTCACCACTCGAGCTGAAGCCCTATGCTCCTTGGATTATGAGATTCATCAGGGCAAGATCTTCACTGAATTACGAAGCTGACACGCTGAACATTGGTAGCTACTTGCCTCCCATTGAAGTCCTCAAACGGACAGTTTCATCAGCTGATGATAAAGGCAAGGCCGCTGCTGTGATCGATGAAGGCATTCGTCCATTGGATGGTCAATTTTGCAAGGCTGCATCTTACTCTACCAATGACGATTCTGCCACACATGACTCTGCCGCCAATACCTCAGCCAAGCAAAATCCTCAAGACACAGCACCCAGGGTGATGACTGACCATGAGTTACTCCTCAGTCTTCATCAGAAGGTTGATCGCAATCATAAATGGGTCAAGCGTCAGTTTGGTTCAATTCTTCACAACATGACCTCCACACACAATGCAGTGAAGAAGAACCACTACTACCTCCATGAAACCCTCAACCGCACCTGGGCTGTTCTCTCTCATGTCTACAACACTGCAGATCTAAAGAATATGGGTCTCAAGGAAGACTTTGACTGGTCTGCACCTCCACCGAAGAAATTCAAGAAGGTCAAAGTTCCTTCCTTGGTGGCCAGCTCTTATTCTTCATCACGTGACACTGATGAGTATGAAGATTTGGACGACACTGCGATAGGCCCTACTACAACAACCGACCCCAACAACGCTGGCGCTCCTCCATCAACTTGAAATTCTTCAGGGGCGTTAGTCCTCAGTTTCAATCCTTTTGGTCATTTGATGACAAAGGGGGAGAAATCTGAGTTAGTCTTCAAGCGGGTCTATATTAAGGGCTTTTTTGTTAAGTTGCAACTCTTGTTCTTCTGAAACTTTTATTTGGATCGAGTTGTAATCTTAAACCCGATGGTGCTCTGATACTTTTGTTGCATTATGCTCTGCATGCTTATTCCTCGATTAATGACTTTGCACGCATGCTGAATCTCATCAGGCACCATATTTCATCATGCATTTCAAATTCTTCATATTATATATCAAATGCGTGTATGAATTACAAGATATAGGGGGAGATCTCCATGATTCAACTCTTCAAATGTGCATTGCCTCAAAAGCAAATTCCTCACTATGCACATCTTCAGGGGGAGTTCTTCTATATATTGTAATCAAATTCCTCAATATCAGTGTATACACTTCATATATTTATCCCCGTTGGAAACTTAACCTATGTTGTCATCAATCACCAAAAGGGGGAGATTGTAAGTGCATCTAGTGCCCCTTAGTGATTTTGGTGTATTGAAGACTTATAGGTTAAGGGACTAATGCGTTTGTGAGTATACACAGGTCTATAAGTCTATGAGGAATTTGATATTTACAGAGAAACTCGACCCCTAAAAGTGAAGTTCTTCAACTGAAGACTTTGATATTCTGAAGACTTTCTGAAGACTTTGAAAGTGAAGAAATTGGTGTGACCTTGAAGACTTGGTATTCATTTGTGGAACATGAAGCGTGAAGACTTTTGTTTTCGTAGTTTCATTTTCTCTTTCTTGAGTCATAGGAAACATCGTACTATTAAAGGGGGTCGAGGAAATACTAAGGAAAAATTTCCATGTGATGCTCAACTCAAAATCCTACACCTACCAATCCCTTCGAGTGAAGCCTTTGGAAATCTCATACAGTTCAGTCACTTTCTTCAGTGAAAGAGACGAAGTTCTTCTGGTCGCTGATGAATTTGTTCTGACTGAGGAGTTAGGAATTCGCCAGTGCGAATTACCTACACAGTGAGGAACATGATAGCCCTGAGGAATTTGAGAGTCAAATTTCCGACCGTTGTTGTGCTGCGCGCCAGCTGTCCCAAAATATCTTATCCACCTAACGGTCATATCATTGAAGGGCATTTATGTCTTATCATGTCGGGCTGCTCCCTAGGCTATAAATAGCCGCCCCCTACAACCACTAGCTGGTTGGCTGCTCCGAGAGAACTTGACACTTGTCATTTGAGAGCAACCCATCCTCCGAGGACTTTGAGCGAAAATCATCAAGTGAGGAAAATCCCAAACCCAAACACCTACAAACCCCAAAGTGATTGAGCATCCAAGAGGACTGAAGAAATTGATCCCGCGTGGATCTGACGCTTGTTACCTTTGAAGACTGTGCTTCTTCCAGACGGTTAGGCGTCAAGGTCTAGAGCATCCAAGAGGAATTGTGGATCACCGAGTGACCAAGTCTGTGAAGGTTTGCAAGTCGCCTGAAGACTTACCACGAGTGATTGCACGGGATCTGTGTGATCTTAGTTCAAGGAGAATACGGTGAGGACTGGGTGTCCTGAGCTGCGTGCTCAGTGACTGGGTGTCTGGGACTGCGTGTCTCGAGTTTAAATACTCAGCCGCTCCAACCAGACGTACAACTGAGACAGCAGTTGGAACTGGTCTACCAAATCATTGTCTTCACCAACCTAACTGGTTCTATTTCCTCAACCCTTTCATTTCCTCATTACTTTGTTGAGTGTTTGTTCATATCTGTGTTTGAAGACATTGACTGAAGACTTTCTCAATTTCCTCAGTTCAATTTCTTCAGTCTGTTTGTCTTCATCTTGTGTTATCCTATGATTACGCTTTCTGTACTCTGTGCTTGTCTTCATTTCATCATGATGACCATGCTTGTATTCTATCATACTTATTTCTGAGTACTTATTCCGCTGCTAGTTGTTCTTCGCTAAGGAATTTCCTCACCAGCAAATTCCTCAGTGAAGAATTCATAAAAATCGCCTATTCACCCCCCCTCTAGTCGACTTAACGCACTTTCAAGAGTGCCCAGGTGACTTATCAGTGATGTGTGCAAAATTATCTTCATACTCAGATTGGGCGCAATGGTCATGCTTATGTGGACGATATTGTGGTAAAGTCCAGGAAGAAGGAGACACTGATAGATGACCTCAAGGAAACCTTTGACAATCTTCGGGTTTTACAAGATGATGCTCAATCCGGACTAGTGCGTTTTTGGTGTTCCGGCAGGCAAGCACTTAGGTTTTTTGGTATCTAACAGGGGCATTGAGGCTAATCTGGAAAAGATCAAAGCTATTATGTCTCTGGCTAAACTGGCATGTATCAATGATGTTCAACGTCTGGCGGGTCGTATTGCGGCTCTAAGCCGGTTTGTCAACAGGTTGGGAGAGAAGGCAATCCCTCTGTATCAGATGTTGAAGAAGAAAGACAATTTTGTCTGGAGTGATGCTGCTAACGCAGCATTTGAGGACTTAAAGAAGCAGTTGGCTGAACCGCCGGTTCTTGCTGCTCCGGTCGATAAGGAGCCGCTGTTGTTATACGTGGCTGCTAATGCCCGGGCTGTCAGCGTAGCTATTGTGGTGGAGCGCAAGGAGGCTGGGAAGGAATATCCGGTTCAAAGGCCGGTTTATTATATCAGCGAAGTGCTCATTGAGTCAAAGCAAAGATATCCGCATTGGCAGAAGCTGGTGTATGGGGTTTTCATGGCAAGTCGGAAGCTTAAACAGTACTTTCAGGGCCATCCCATCACAGTGGTCAGTTCCGCTCCTTTGGGGGATATAATCCAGAATAGGGAGGCAACTGGCCGGGTTGCTAAGTGGGCTATTGAGCTTGGACCGCACGGTTTGAAATATATGCCTCGAACAGCTATCAAGTCCCAGGCCCTTGTGGATTTCATCAATGACTAATAGAGTTGCAGGCACCGGAAGACAAACCGGATAGCACATACTGGACTATCCACTTTGATGGGTCCAGGCAATTGGAGAGCTTGGGGGCTGGAGTTATCCTTACTTCCCCTCGAGGTGATAAAATTCGTTATGTTCTCCGCTTAATGTTTCCTTATATTAACAATGCAGCTGAGTACGAGGCCTTACTCCATGGTCTTCGAGTGGCAAAGGAAATGAACTTAAGCCATGTACGATGCTTTGGGGACTCCGATCTAGTGGCTCAGCAAGTTTCAGGTACTTGGGATTCCAAGGATCAACTCATGGCGGCTTACTGACAGAGGTGCATATTGCCGCTGGTCATTTCAAGGGTTATTAGGTTGAGCATATTGATCGGCGAAAAAATGAAGCAGCAGATGCTTTAAGTCGGCTGGGATCTCAGCGTAAACCGGTGCCACCCAATACCTTTCTGAATGTCTTGCATAACCCGTCAGTTAAGTTGCCTACAGAGGAGGACCTGGCATTTCCTGATCCGAAGGCACAATTGGTGGCCGCTTTACATATTATTCTGGATTGGACGGTTCCATATTTGGTATATATGAACCAGGGTGAGTTACCAGATGATGCACTATTGGCCAGACAGATAATCCGGTGATCCAAGTCCATGGTTATTCACAACGGCGAGTTACACCACTGTAGTGTCTCAGGTGTGTTCCACCGTTGTGTTTCTCTTGAAGAAGGCCTTGAGATTCTATGTGAGATCCACGAAGGAGACTGCGGTCACCACGCCGGTTCAAAATCCTTGGTTGCTAAATCTTTTCGTCATGGCTTCTATTGGCTGGCGGCTCATGCTGATGCTGAGGACTTGGTGAGGCGGTGCGATGGTTGTCAGAAGTTCTGATGACGAGCTCACGTTTCGGCTCAAGAGTTAAGGATGATTGCAATCACTTGGCCGCTTGCTACTTGGGGGCTTGATATGGTAGGGCCTTTTAAGCAGTCCAAAGATAAGAAGACCCACCTCTTGGTGGCGGTTGACAAGTTCACTAAATGGATTGAAGCGGAGCCAGTAAGCAAGTGTGATGCAGCCACGACGGTTCAATTCATAAACAAGGTGATTTTCCGTTTTGGTTTTCCACACAGCATCATCACAGATAATGGCACGAACCTCTCCAAAGGCGAGATGGAGGATTTTTGTCAACGAGAGCACATCCGGCTTGATGTGTCGTCCGTGGCTCACCCCCAGTCTAATGGTCAAGCTAAGAGAGCTAATCAGGAAATCTTGAAGGGTATCAATCCCCGGCTTATGGTTCCTTTGAAGTGGACGCCGGGTTGTTGGGTGGAGGAATTACCATCTGTGTTATGGAGCATAAACACCACCCCAAACCAATCTACGAGTTATACACCTTTCTTCATGGTTTACGGGGCAGAGGCGGTACTCCCAAGTGATATTCGTCACGACTCACCCCGGGTTGCCAATTATGTTGAAGTGGACAATGAGCAAGCACGTCAAGAAGCACTGGATCTGTTAGATGAAAAACAGAACATGGCGTTGGCTCGTTCGGCGGTTTATCAGCAAGACCTGCAGCATTATCACAGCTGCCGGGTTAAAACAAGAACCTTTCAAGAAGGCGACTTAGTCCTCCGGCTCATCCAGGATCAGACCGATATGCACAAGTTATCCCCACCTTGGGAAGGGCCCTTTGTGGTCAGCAAGAACCTACACAACGGATCATACTACCTCATCGACGTTCGAGAGCACAAAGACTCACGCAAATCGGAGGAGGAGACCCGTCGGCCGTGGAACATCGCTCATCTTTGGCCTTACTATACCTGAGCCATAGGCTCCCATTATGTACATATTGTGACAATGTATATGTTATGATCAATATAATAAACCGGCATCCTTGCTAAAAGCAAGGCCTCTGCCGTTCTTCCAATATTTCTTGGTTACAAGGGAGCTTCTGCTTATAAAGCGGCATCCTATTTGTCCATTAAACCGGCTATCATGCCACAACAAAGCTTGGGAGCTTCACACCCAAGGGGCCAAAGAGAGTCATGTTGCTAAGCACAGCTCAAACAAAGGCACCCATTGAGCACAGCTCACAAAGTTACTTGGGGGCTCTTTGTGCAAAGCAACAAAGAGTTTGAAAGGACCCTTGTAATAGGCTATCGAGCCAGGCTTGGAAGCCAGGTGTAATCACCTAAAACCCCGGGTTAACCTGCCTTCATCAAGTAAGCCACTCCGTCCAGGTAATCCTGGTATGACCCGCCGAACGTTTGACAAGTCAATCTTATACAGACCCTGAACTTGTCAAAGTTAAAACGACGATTGCTTAATTGGAGGCCCATCTTAAAAGGCTTTGTCAAATGGTTTAACTCAGCGGCCTGGCAGCCCATGAAAAGCCTCGAATTTGGGCCTGGCAGCCCTTGAAAAGCCTCGACTGCAAGTTTTCATTTGATTTTGTTTTTGCAAAGTTTTCTCTCCTTTGATAAGGTTTTGAGTTACACTGGCGTCTATTGACTCGGACTGACAATAACTCATTACATCACCCTGGTGTTTCTTAAACCCGGCGTGGCTTTCAACTATTAGTTGTTAGAACATAATCACTTGTAAACCGGTGTTTTCTCGCCTGGTCTGGCATTGACTATAAGTCGCCAAGATGATCATCCGGTGTTTATCATAACCCAGCATGGCTTATTATGCACCAGCACAGCATGGTGGAAGTTATCAACACTCAAGATTTGGGTTATCACCCTCACTACAAAAGTTGGTAACCTAACGATGTGATTCAATATCACAGGTCTGATGTATTTTATATTTCATTATTTCACGGCCTTGTTTATAAAAACTCTGGCTCTATATTGGGTATCATAACCCGTCCGGCAGTAAACCGCCAGGGCACATTTAAGTTTCTCAAATGCAGACAACATGATTTCATGAAATTTCTAAGGCACATCAGCAAGCATAGCAACGATCATGACGGATTAAACAGTGTCATATAGCAGTGCACGATGGCAGAAGATCAAAGTATTTCAACTAGAATATTACAAGGCGCTTTGATGCCCAAAAGAATAACTGTTTGTTGCACAGAAGGCAATCTACGGGAATAAAGCCGGCTATCGGATTATGATTCGTCACCAGGCTGACAAGAAGTTGATGGATCGTCTTGCACCGGTTCAACCTCCTCCTCCCCACCCAGCGGCTGGAAGTCAATGGTTGCCCAGTCAATCCCGGTTAAAGCTTGGAAGACAGCTTCGTCGCTTATAAGATTGGATGGTTCAATGTCAGGGGCATAAGTGTGCTTACGGATTGGCGGGATAAGATTCTGCACTTCATTCACAGATGCATCAATCCGTTTGTTGTCCGCATTATAGTTGTACCAATGGACAGACAAGTCAGCTTCTTCGGCCAATCTGCTTGCAAGCGGGCGCATCTCCTTTGTCAAGGCTTTGAGGGCTTCACATTCAAATTCTGACCCATCTTCTTGTTGGCTAGGATAGCCCTTTCCAATATCTTCCAGATCAAGATCTGTTATCCAAGCCTTAGCCCGGGTCAGTGCAGATAAAGCGCCAGCCCTTGCAGCAGATCTCTTCATCTCTTTTAGCTGCGCAGGTGTCATGGATAATTTGGCCAATGTGTCCTTGATTAAGGTTGGCGGCGGTTTATTTTACGAGGCTGCGTAGATGAATCGTTGAGTGCCGGTATACAGTTGTTCTATCAAGGTATAAGCTGCCTTCAACTTCTTGCGCATATCCGAGCCCAGATGAGCAACATGACTACCTGCAACGATTTAAAGAACTTGCTGTTAAACCGGCAGTTTCAAAGATGTTTAAGAAAGGCTCTTGAAAAAAGTACTTACCAAAGAAGGCAGAGGTCATAGCGTTGATTGGCCGCTTTAAGCCAGTCAGCTCTTCCGCCACCGATTTCAATGCCGCTTCAGCATCCTCCACCCATTTCAGCAAAGCGGCTTTTTCAGTTTCCCAGCCTGCCTGCTCATTTTTGAAGCCATCCTTCAATTGTTCCATGGATGTTAAGGCACTCTTCAATTCATCCTTGGCTTTAGATGTTTCGGCTTGCTGGGACTTGATGTTTTCCTGGAGATCAGCGATTTGAGAATCTTTGTTGATTAAGTCAGCCTGCAAAAGACAGATCATAAGTTGATAATACTTTTTCAAAGTCCCAAGCACATAACAAGTTATGCACTTGGCACTTGGGGGCTAATGCGGATTGCTTCTTCTTAACCAATATTTTAAAGTCCCAAGGCTCAATACAAGTATTAATCTTGGCACTTGGGGGCTAATGCTTAATTGATCCGATGAGTTGGATGTGAAGGAATTTAACAAGGATAAGCTTTACAACAGGAAGAACCGGTTCATCTTGAAGAGATAAACCGGCCCTTGGGGGCTACACTGGAGTTGATATAAAGCACAAGGAAGAAAAATTTATGAAATGTTTGAACAGAAATTACCTCGTAGCGCTCCTTCATCAAGTTGACTAAACCGGCCTCATAATCACGACTTGTATACAAGCGGTTTAGATATCCAGAGTGGAGTTCCTGAGCATTGAGGTGAGCACAGCTGGTAAATCTGTTTTCCATTTGCCCTTGTCCACAGCAGAGAATTCTTCTTTGGCACTATGCTTTGATAAAGCAAACGGATTGCCTGGAGCAGTGTGACCAAAACCGGTGATCACAACATCATCCGTGGTGTCAACAGTCTTTGGTGGGCTTGGCGGTTTATCAGATGGTCTGGCCGGGCTTGGTGGATCAATAGTTGGGCTTGGCGGATCAGCATGATGGCTAGATGGATTAATTTCTGGCGGATCAACAAAAGTGTCCTGACCCTGCGGAACCGGATCATCCAGAGCAATGTCAGCATTTTGATCAACAGCCTCTGAGGTCCTCTCCGGTTTAGTAGCCGGATTATCATTAGTTGGTGTAGCCAATTTGGCTTTTTTGCTAAGTCTAGCTTTTGCACTGAAAAGAACAGGATACAGAGATTAGTACAGTAGCATAAAAAAAAGTCTACTATGCTTACCCAGGAACGGTTTTGAGTGGAGGCATCTGTGTGGTTGATGAATCGCCGGAGGATGAATTAGAAGTTCCCTGATAATTCGAATCAGACGGATTAAGTGGATATCGGAAGTAACCCGCCTTGGGATAAGATGTATTACAAGAACAAGATACCTCTGGACGGTGTTTTCGAACCGGGGTGTCTGGTAAATCGGAGGAGGTAACTTGTTTGCCACTATGCCGGGTTGAGCGACGAGCTTCATGTTGTTGTGTCTTCAAATAAAAGTGTGGATCCAAATGAGCAAGAGGATGGGAATGTTTTACTTTCCAGAGTACGCGACGGAGTTTTTGTACTGGCACATGATCTGAATCGGAGGAAAGGGAAATTACCTCTACATGGTCAGCGTGGCTGGCTTCCGCATCGTCCTGATAATGATCATGGTCAATAAGGTGCATGAAAAATGAACAAAGTGAATCAAGTTCTGCCTCTGGTTCTGAGTCATCAACATCTTCGGCCTGATCAGAGGACTCGGCGGTTCTGTTCTTGGCTGGCCTCTTTGAGACCTTGGTCTTGATACGAGGTTCTCTCACCGGTTTGTCTTGTGGCTTTGCCGATTTGTCTTGAGGTTTTCTCTTCTAGAACGGATCATTGTCCTGCAAGGATAAACACAAGGTCATCAGAAATTGTCAAAAGGGGGCGGATTAAAACAGAAAGATAAAAGTTCTTACAGCTGGTGGTTTGTTGGAGGCATAAAAGGGTCGCAGCCCAGTCTTGCTGCACTCAGATATCGGTTCATCTAACATCTTTTTGACAGCTTCAGTAGTCTCATCATCAGTCAACTGTATATCAATGTGCCATTGAGGATCCTTGACATCCCCAGAATATTCACACATTAACCCGACGCGACAGCTTAAGGGCAAGATATTCCATGAAACCCAGCAACGGACAAGGTCAATACCTGTTAAACCATTTTCCATAAAAGCCCGGACCTTAGAAATCTGTGGTGCATATTTCGATCGTTCTTTGGCAGTAAGTCATTGAGGCAGTGGATGTTCATTGCTGAGCCAGTGAGCACGATAACCCGGCAGAGGATTTTCATTATCCGGAGCAGTATTCCGGTAGTAGAACCATGTATAATTCCAATCCTTAGGGTGGCTGCGATGTTTGGCATGAGGAAAATTGACTTCTTTCCTTTTTTGAATCTACACCCCGCCAAGCCTTAAAGTGGCGACAGCAGAACAACAAAGATCCAGATGGGATCTGTTCATAGCCGAAAGGACGCTATGGTGAGGATAAGTAAACTATAGTTTCAGCCGCACAGGGAAGATGTTAAGCTAATCAAGATACGATGGGATAGTAAGGTTGAAGCAATGAACACCGATGAACACAGATGAACACCGAAACCCTAATGCAGATCTAGGGTTGAAGGAAGGAGGCTTACCGGCTTCACAGGAGTAGCGGAGAAGTGTCGCGGTTTTCTGGTATGTTCAGGTCGATGCAGCGGCCAGTGGTGATGCAGAGCTTGAAGGTCGAGGGCGGCGGCAGAGCTTCAGGATTCAAGTGTCGCGAGGAGGAGGAAGAAGCATGGAAGGGGAAAAGAAAAGGACCTCCGGTCTTATCTATAAGGCAAATGGATAAGTAGGCAGGCGCGGGAATCGAGGAGCCCGGAACGGAGAATGGGGCACAGTTGTCGCCTCGGTCTTCGGAGATACATTAATAAAGGGAAGTATTGACGAGCTTTTTCGCAGATGACATCATGGTGGTTTACGGCGATTTCAGAAGATGGCGTCATGGCGGTTTACAAGGTCAACACGAAGATGTTCAAATCAGAATTTCTCTAAGTTGAAGATTGACATGAACAAGTTCAAACCAATCTGGGTCCTAATGTTGGGAATATAACCACTGAGTGTAAACCTCCCAGGAGGGGCCGAATTATACTCACAAAGAGTTATCTGTACTGAAGCCCATGAAGATGAAGACTATGGTGTTTTACTACAGAAGCTTAGAGGCCTAGAGCCCAATGGCGGATTAGGGCCCATGTATGTAAACCGACTTGAGATGTGTAACTTGTATTGTAAGTTAGGGAAAGGAAGAAACTGAGACGGACTCTTGTACGAGCCGGCCTCGGGATTCTGTAAACCGGTTCAACCTATGTATATAAAGGGACGACCCGGCGGCGGTTAAGAGACAGGAAACAACAACTCGAGAGATAGGTAAAGCGAATTCGCTCCCTGCTCATCGAGACCAATCAATCCCACAACAACTGGATCGTAGGCTTTTACCTTCACCGCAAGGGGCTGAACCAGTATAAACTCCATGTGTCCTTTGTTCCGGTTTAACCCCTTCAAGCTAATCTCGTTGCGATGGCTCCACGACTAAGTCCTTTCACTAGGACATCTGACGTGGTAATTCCACGACAGGAGAAGAACTGGCAACCTGCGCACTTGTCGACTATATCTTTCGCCATCTCATTTGCTCGAGGCCAGTAAAACCCCGCTCGGTATGCTTTGGCCACGATGGTCCGAGAGGACACATGGTGACCACTTGTCCCTGAGTGGATATCGTTTAGAATCATCTGACCTTCTTCCGGGGTGATGCAGCGTTGGGCTACTGCTGTGACACTCTCTCGGTAAAGTTGCCCTTTCATCACGGTGAAAGCTTTGGATCGACGGACTACCTGGCGAGCCTCGTCTTCGTCCTCTGGGAGCTCTTTTCTGAGACTATATGCGATGTATGGTACCGTCCAATCGGGAGTGATCACCAAGACTTCCATGACCAGGTCGACCACGGCAGGAATCTCTACCTCAGTCGGATTGGTTGGACTTATCAGTTGCGGGGGCTCTTCCTTGAAGGGATCTTCTTGTATGGAGATGCTCCAAGAACACATTACCAGGGATAGGCTTCCGAGTGGAACCTATCTTCTCCAGATCATCGGCAGCTTGATTTTTGATTCGTGGTATGTGGTGGAGCTCCAATCCCTCAAACTTCTTCTCCAGCGTCCTCACTGCGTTGCAGTAACCTGTCATTACGGGACTCCTGACATCCCATTCCTTCATCACTTGGTTAACCACCAAATCCGAGTCACCATAAACCATCAGGCGTCGGACGCCGAGTGAAATGGCCATACGCAACCCATATAACAGCGCTTCATATTCTGCTTCATTGTTTGAAGAGTCAAAGTGAATCTGAAGGACATAACTGAGCTTGTCTCCTCGTGGGGACACTAAAACCACTCCTGCACCAGAGCCATTCAACATCTTGGACCCATCAAAGAACATGGTCCAATATTCCTACTGAATTTGAATCGGCTGTTGATGTTCAGTCCACTCAGCGAGGAAGTCTGCAATTGCTTGAGACTTAATGGCCTTCACTACAAGAAATATGTCAACTTGAGACCTTGACTATTGGTCACTGAAAGGTCATTGTTTTTCATTTGCGACCTTTTTGTGACCAAAAACAGAAGTTCAAAAGTTGGCGGTCGTAAACTGAAATTAATGACCTTCTCTGTGAGAAGGTCGTAGATGTTTACGACCAAAACAGAAGGTCGTTGAACCCATGACCTTTTGTTTTCGTCACTGGCTGTCTGCCCAGGCCACGTCGGATCCGATGTGGCAATCTAATGTGGCAAAATTACGACGAATTGAAAAGGTCGTTGATAAGATTCAGCCCGGTCCAATTTAACGCTTTACATGGCCCGAGCCCAACAATTCAACCCATTTAATTTATTTTTTCCCTGCGCTTTGGTTAGCTAAATAGGCCTGGCCCAAGAATTAGGACCTTTTTTCTGAGATGTCATCTTTTACAATCCATTTTTTTGGCGCCTCAACATTTTTAGAATCTGAAATTTATATTGCTCTTTTTAGAAACAAGTCCAACATAGTTTGGGCCATGGCGTTTTTTAGAGCCCATGTATTGAGTGCAATATAAATTCTGGACATGGCCTTTTTACAATCCAATAGTGGGCCAAGCCCTCTTTTATTTACGGCCAATATTCTCAAATCAGTATAGTTACAGTACTTCTTTCCCACAGTAATACCACGAGTATAGAAAACTTTCTCACACAACTTTATCTCGCATAACATTCGACAGACCAACACATATCAATAACTTATCTCCTATGTTCACAAGTACATAACTTTTATCTCACACAACATTATACAGAACTGTATCTTGCAGGTTCAAAGCACATAAACGTTATCTAACAGGTTCCCCGCAACAAAAAAAGATCACCATCATCTCCTAATCAATAAATGATGCAAATAACCTGCACATTCCAAAAGAAAAGGCAATATGTCAAAGAGAGACAAACAAAAAATAGAGACTTGCATCAAGTAGACCTGATGATGTACAGATAGAAATCAAACTAGCATCTACTTTGCCTGAGAGATAGCATGAAGCAGTTTTGATACTATTCATGCATTATTTCTGAGACTAGCAGCAAAAAATACATAGGATGCCAAACAGCCGGCAGCAACTAAGATCGGTTAGTTGTTGGCTACCATCGATGGTGAGAACTAAACGAGCAGCTTAGATTCATTGGGCTGGATTGGATTTGATTGATGCTGACAAAGTGACAACAGTAAGGTAATGAGCACATACAACTAGCTCTAGTATACCGCCATGCATGAGCAACCTATAACCACCTATATTCATCACATTTATATTCATACCGCCATGCACATACAACTACCTCTAGTATACCGCCATGCATGAGCTCTAGTGTTAACATTTATATTCATCACAGCAACCTATAACCACCTATGCTTACAAATCAGGAAGCACACATATATACTGAACAAAAGCAACAGCCATGAATAGATGACTTAACAGTTCATGTTTGTTAACAAAACAAGAGTGGACATCTCATAGTGAGTCTAATACAGCTACACTAAGCAGAGAACCACATCAAGACATGAAGAGCAATCCATCACAGTATAGGAGGATTGGACTGCATACCTGGTCGTCTTTGAGGTAGAGGACCATCTTGGTACCCCTGCCGAGCTGCTCCCCAAACGTATCACAAGTGACGATGAAGGAGCCACCGGCCTGGGACTCCCACACGTACTGCACATCGTCCTTGTGCTTCGTGGTGACGACGACCCTCTCGGCAACAAGGTAGGCGGAGTAGAAGCCAACACCGAGCTTCCCAAGTCGGCGCCGGCGGCGAGGGCCTCCATCGGCACCGTACTGATCTTGTCCAAGGCCTATGAAAATCACACCGGCAAACACACCACGTCAGCCCAGGAACAAATCTCGCACGCCACGAATCAAACCGTGGTTCAACGGATCTGGCTCGGCAGAATCTAAAGCCTAGCATAAAATGGGCAGTGTGATTAATGGCCAGTGCTGGCCGTACTGAATGTATCACATCGGCAAGCATTACATAGTACTACTATGTAATGGATATGCAAAAGAAGATACATCTCCCATGTTCAGCAATCAGGATCAACCATGAAGTTTCTACTACTCCTACATTATTTTAGCTAATCATTTAAGATGATCATTTAAGATGCTAATGTTTACTTGTCAAGTACATTTATTGTTACTCTAAGATTTTAGCTAAGCAAATATAAAGATAAGAAGACACTTTGCCACCAATATTTTGTGACATCTGTAGAATTCATACCTCATAAACATGCATGAAATGTCTATCTCAAAGAAGTATACATACTGATCATGTTTAATTAGGCCAGCAGCACAAAACAACCAATTATATTGCGTTACAAGAAGTACTAGCAGAAAAAACCTCTAATAACCAGGCATACAAGTCAATGCGTCATAGCAACAGAACTAAGAAGATGATCAGAGTGAAGAAGGTAGCCCCAAGAGTTCACCAGAGAATTGTGGTGTAGAGGCAGGAGCCAAGGAGGTAGTCAAACTGTTGAAGTCAAGGGCCAGCCTAGCCTCCTACCACACATGAGGCCACAACCAGCCCAGCACCACCACCACCATCGTCGGAGCCCTCACCAATGTCCAAGCTTCATCGAGCTCCCTGCAAATTGCATTTAGCATCAAAGCATCAATAGTTTTGCAAAGTGAATATATTAGGGGAAGCTACAATTGGCATATACACAGGCAGGGCAAGGTTTAAATAACCAAGTCATGTTTAAAAGAGTTGATTGAATGAGTACAATTAGCATGTAACCTGGAAAACATATAGCTAGTATCTATCTATCAACACATGTCATCACATAGAAGCCAAATACTATTAACTTCATGATTCAGAAGCAGGAGCACTGGCTACAGACCACAAAGGGCTAGTTCTCTTCTCTGAAGGAAAACAGATGACAGATAGTGCACAGCCATGATACATCAGACCTTATGAAGACTGTATGCCCACATGACTAGATGCTTCAGAAGCAAGAAGGTTGCATTCTTCTTTATTAAGAAAGCCAAACATGAAACTACAATTCTTAGTCTGGTACAAGATGAGGACCAGCGTTAGAAATCGAAGCTGAAATGGCCAGGCATCAAATTCTCAGAAAGCTGATATGGGGTAAATGAGATAATGTGGAAACAATTCTCAGAAAAGCATCTGCACTAATCGTTTCAGACATCTCAGTCAGATCACACTTGTAGTTGGGAAGAGAAGAGTATGCAAATGTCTCCAAGTGAATTAAGCAGTAACGGTTTCCAAGTGAATTAGTCCTTCTGAATATAAACACATGAGGAATCTGAGCCAAACAAATGGTGCTACATCTCTAATTCTTGCACAGCGCCAAAGAGTATGAACTCTGACAGAGTCCAACAGTTATCCTCTCAATCAAACTAAAAATGTCGTCGCAGTTACCATCCTAACTTCCTATGAATCAAGTCATATTGGTGGATTTCCCGGTAGACAACTACAAACTCCAACAAGGTTGCAACCTCACACAGTATCAGTGCAGGTGCAGCACCAATCAAGAAGCAGCTAAAAACATGGCTAAACAGAACTCCATGTATGAGAAGACCACATAATATGTTCATCTATCATACAAAGGCACCCAGTAGCAGCACAACACCAATCAAGAAACTGATACCATTAGCAAGTAGTCTAGCAGCGCATCCAAATCTGACTAACAGCGTCAAAGCAGGGGAGGATGCGGCAGCTCATACCTTCATCTTGGACTTCTTGGCCTGCAGCTTCTTGGCTTCTTCTCCCCTATAGGCACGCACACACGCACACGCACATGATCAATTCAAACCCAAACAAATTAAATCACACTCTTCATCTGAACCGCTACTGATCCATGGAGAAAGAAACCGACATGGAGGGGAGAAAGAGCACGAGCTGGCGGTCGAACACGGTGACCGGGAGCGCCGCATCCTCGGGCACCTACTTGGACAGGTACAGTGGGTACCTCCCGGCTACCTCACTCCCCTCCTTGGGCAGCAGCACATTGTCCTCCTGCGTGCCGGCCTCCTCCACCGCCGCCGCCAAGCACCTCCCGATGGGCTGGCTCCTCCTACTCCTTCCGTCGATCCCGACCCCCTGCCACTACACGCCACGCGCTGGGCTCATCGCCGCCGAGATCTTGAGCGCGGCGTAGGAGACCGCGAGGAGGAGGGAGGAGCTTGGCAACGCGGTGGTGGGATCTTGGTTGGAGGTTGGAAGGGGAACTGGTTGCCCGGAGCAGGAGGGAGGAGGACGTCGACGGGGGATCAGATCTCTTCGGATGAGGGAGGGGAGGGGAGAGCCGAGGTCGTGGCTGGCGGTGAAATGAGGGAGACGGGGGAGGTGGGTGGAGGCGAACGGAGGGATCTGGATCTGAGCGTTAGGGTTCACCGCGCGAGGAGAGAGAGGAGTGGTGTGTCGTGCGTTTTTTTAGGGGTAGCTCGCGGTGGGTGGGTGAGAGGGTGAGGTGTGGGCCATTGGATTCACGAGGATCCGACAGTGATTTATCCATGATCCGCGTGAGAGGCCCCTCGACCAATCAGAACGCAGTTACATGTATGATATTTTGACCATTTAAATTGGTCGTAATCGACTAAAAGTAAGGTGCTAGATCATGTTAGCTATTTTATTATGAACTGAAAATTTGAAAAAAGAACTTCTCATTGAGTCAGCAAATTTGACTATAGTTTTCAGGAATAATCACAAATTGAAATAAGACAAATATTTTTTAAAGAGTTATGAGAAATGAGTTCTTTTAAATCATTTTCCATTTTTTTGAGTGTCCAAAATGAGTTTTTTTTGTGAAGGACCTACCATATATTTGTTGCAAAATTGGACCAAATCAATTTTATACTAGGACATATATAATGCACAATTGACCAAATGGTTGAGTGTAAAAAGTTTTGATCCACCTCTCGTGAAAAAGACAAATTCCCGCCGATTTAGTAGGAAGCGGGTCAAATTTGAACTGTAGCTGCCTCGTAGTTTGCTCTTTATTTTTTCCAAAAATCATTTCTAGGTACATAAGTATCTATTTAATCAGAGAAACACCAAAAAAATTCAAAATTCAACCACTAGCTAGGAACGGTCATTCCCGCCGTTTTGACCGCATTTTGAAACGGGCATAAAAAATTCAAAAAAAAATCAAAAAATTGGAAAATCTTCGCATTATTTCATCATATATGGCCAAGTTACCAGAAAAAATTATAAACTTGTAATACTGCAATTTTTTAAAAAAAGTGTTCTCAGAAATGAGCTGTCATGTGCGAAGATTCATGCCTTTCAAGCCAAATTATCAATCTTATGGCCACATTCATGGCATAGTTTGTTCAGATGATCTCATATTGTGCACAAGGGTGCATCTTGGAATTCCAAACAATGTTGCCTAAGGGAGTTTCCATTTTCTTTGCACGGAAAATTCATTTTCCATTTTCCGAGTGCCCGAAATGAGTTTTTTTTGTGAAGGACCTACCATATATTTGTTGCAAAATTGGACCAAATCAATTTTCTAAAATACTAGTCCATATTTAATGCACAATTAACTAAATGGTTGGGTGTCAAAAGTTTTGATCCACCTCTGGTGAAAAAAACAAATTCCACCGATTTAGTAGGAAGCGGGTCAAATTTGAACTGCAGCTGCCTCATAGTTTGTTCTCTATTTTTCCCAAAAATCATTTCTAGGTACATAAGTATCTATTTAATCAGAGAAACATCAAAAGTTTTCCAAGATTTAACCACTAGCTAGGAACGGTCAAGCCCGCCGTTTTGACCGCATTTTGAAACGGGCATAAAAAATTCAAAAAAAATCAAAAAATTGGAAAACCTCCGCATTGTGTCATTATATGTGACCAAGTTTCCAGAAAAAATAATAAACTTGTAATACGAAAATTATTTTTAAAAAGTGTTCTCAGAAATGAGCTATCATGCGTGAAGATTCATGGCTTTCAAGCCAAATGATCAATCTTATGGCCACATTCATGGTGTAGTTTGTTCAAATGATCTCATATTATGCACAAGGGTGCATCTTGGAATTCCAAACACTGTTGCCTAAGGGAGTTTTCATTTTCTTTGCACGGAAAATTCGTTTTCCATTTTCCGAGTGCCTGAAATGAGTTTTTTTTTTGTGAAGGACCTACCATATATTTGTTGCAAAATTGGACCAAATCAATTTTCTAAATACTAGACCATATTTAATGCACGATTGACAAAATGGTTGGGTGTCAAAAGTTTTGATCCACCTCTGGTGAAAAAGACAAATTCCCGCTGATTTAGTAGGAAGCAGGTCAAATTTGAACTGCAGCTGCCTCATAGTTTGCTATTTATTTTTTCTAAAAATCATTTCTAGTTACATAAGTACCTATTTAATCATAAATACATGGTTTGGTGGCAATACGTCGAGGTTTGGATGGTGGCCGAGGGCCCCAACTCTAGAGCGCATAAACTCGCATGCCCGCCGCATGGTCACCGCGTGACCGTGGCGTTGCCATGTGTTCTAGGCAGTCTAGGCATGTCTAGTGGATTGGGCACTCCCCAGGTAGGTGCTAGGAAGAAAATCACAACATAAGAATCTCACGAGGGGACCGATCGATGCTCAAACATGATAAGCAGCCAAGTGTTTGATTAGCGGTACGGGAAATGCACATGGCTAATGGGTGTGAGTTTTGGCTGAGGATGATCAGTTACTAAGAAGACCGTCCTCACAAATTTTCAGCTCAAAAGGAGGAGCCTAGGTGGTACTTGCTTTGAAAAGTACCACACTGGACATAAATACGAATGTTGAAGCTAGGCCGAAAATAATGAATGGATTGAGCTGGCATTTGGTGGAGGATGGTTATTTGGGCATAGGAAAACACTGTAGAAAATGGATACCATTTGGACATGCCAAAGTGGTACTTCCTTCACAAAGTGTTTTTCTGAACGGAATAGGAAAATGAATATTTTTGAACTAGGCAAGGAAGGTTTTTTACATATTTGACTAAGATATGACCCAAAGAATTTATGAGATTTTTTGGGAATTTTGGGAATGACAGAAATATAGGTTGCTTCACAACATAGGGCAAAAACTGCCACATGGACATGACACATAGGCAAAACTGATGAGGTGGCTCCTAGTCATAGCAACCCACCACAATTTACAAGGTTATGACCATCTATATTGGTCATGATCAGCTAGAAATAAGGCAGCGGACCAGTGCTATCTGCTTTATGACCATTTCGTGTAAGGAAATTACGACCTTTCTGACCAGAATGGTCATTATAGTTTAGGGTTTAGGGTTTGGAGCCCCCCGAACAGCTTTTGACCAATTGGTCTGAAATGGTCATAGATCTATGACCAATTCTTCTAGGGTCACTGACAGAAGGTCACTAGTTGACATATTTCTTGTAGTGCTTATTTGCCTCAAATTTGATATCCAAAGGAAGAAGTTCAATCGCCCACTTTGCCACTCGACCAGTTGCATCTCTATTATTCAGGATCTCTGATAATGGAGCGTCGCTGACAACTGATATTGAATGATCAGAGAAATAATGTGCAACTTTCTTCACGGTCAGGTAAATCCCATAAACAAGCTTCTGATAATGAGGATATCTCTGTTTGGACGGGGTTAAGACTTCTGAGATGTAATACATGGGGCACTGAACTGTGAAGGCCTTGCCTTCTTCTTCCCGCTCGACTGTGAGCATTCTGCTAACAAATTGTCGTGTGGATGCGATGTAAAGCAGCAGAGGCTCCTTTCTAACCGGAGCAGCAAGCACCAGCTGGGTGGAAAGCAGGGCTTTGAGCTCTTTAAATGCTGCTTCAGCTTCGTCACTCCACTCGAATTTGTTAGACTTCTTCATCAGTCGGTAAAGAGGCAGTGCCTTTTTACCGAGGCGTGAGATGAATAGGCTCAAAGCGGCCAAGCAACCAGTAAGCTTCTGAACGTCGTGCAGGCGCACTGGGCGCTTCATTCGAAGGATTGTGCCAATCTTCTCTGGGTTTGCGTCGATCCCTCGTTTGGAAACAAGGAAACTGAGAAAATTTCCGCCTGGGACTCCAAATGTGCACTTAGATGGGTTAAGCTTGATATCATACCTTCTCAGGTTGGAAAAGGTTTCAGCTAGGTCAGTCAGCAGGTTGGAACCTTTGCGTGACTTGACCACTATGTCATCCATATATGCTTCCACTTCCGACTGATTTGAGTGAGCAGGCACTTCTGAATCATGCGCATGAATGTGGAACCAGCATTCTTGAGATCGAAGGGCATAGTAACATAGCAAAAACACCCGAATGGGGTGATGAAAGCCGTTTTTATCTCATCGGGTCCATACAGCCGGATCTGATGGTACCCGGAATAAGCGTCCAGAAAGGACAGTCGCTCACATCCCGCAGTTGAATCGACAATCTGGTTGATGCGGGGTAGAGGGAAATGATCTTTCGGGCAGGACCGATTGATATGTTTGAAGTCAATACACATTCAAAGTGAATCGTCTTTCTTGGGAACCATAACGACATTGGCGAGCCACTCGGAGTGGTTTATTTCGTGGATAAACTCGGCAGCCAGGACCCGAACCACTTCCTCGCCAATGGCTTTTCTTTTCTCCGTGGCGGACCGACGGAGGTATTCTTTGACGGGTTTTACTTTTGGATCGACTCACTAACGGTGCTCAACCAGTTCCCTGGGTACACCTGGCATGTCAGATGGTTTCCATGCAAAGATCCTAGTTCTCACGGGGGAACTGGATGAGCGTTTCTTCCTATTTGTTGTTGAGTGTCGACGAGATATGGGTCGGAGCAGCATCGGGATCAGTCGGGTGAGCATGGACTGGCTTGGTTTCTCCGGACGACTGAAATGTAGACTCTGAAGCAGGCCTCTTAGCGCGCAGCAAATCACTCGGATCTGCCGTCTTCGGATATTCTTGGAACTCCACTACTGCCATCTGCTCATCTACTATTTTTGCTCCATCTTGAAGACAATCTTCTGCTCTCTGACGGTTACCAGAAAACATTATTACGCCTCTGGGGCCAGGCATCTTCATCTTGAGATAAACATAGCACGGTCAAGCCATAAAGCTTGCATAGGCGGGTCTACCCAGAATGGCATGATATGCACTCTGGAAATCTGCTACCTCAAACGTCAACTTCTCCTTCCGGAAATTCTTCTCATCGCCGAAAACCACATCGAGAGTGATCTAGCCGAGTGATTCAGCTTTCTTTCCTGGAATGATGCCATGGAATTGCATGTTACTCTCGCTGAGTTTGGACATTGGCATGCCCATTCCTTTGAGAGCTTCAGCATACAGAATATTCAAGCCACTGCCACCATCCATCAGGACCTTAGTCAGTCGGGTGCCCCCCATGACTGGGTCGACCACCAGCGCCTGCCGCCCAGGGGTAGCTACGCGTGCCAGGTGGTCGGACTGGTCGAATGTAATAGGGACCTTTGACCACTTCAGATATTTCGGTGTTGCCGGAGCAACCATGTTTACTTCTCTATTAATGACCTTCAGTCGACTTTTGCTCTCAATATCGGAAAAAATCACAAGGTGGCATTGACATTGGGATAACCACCGTCATCGTCCTTATCCTCTTCTTCCTTCTCAAGCTCTTTGTCCTTACCACTAGGTTTACTTTCTTGGAAGCTCTGAATAAGGAGTCGACATTGTCGAGTGGTATGCTTGGGGAGAATCAGATTTCCCTCCTCATCCTTCTTGGTGTGAATGTGACACGGTAAATCCAACACATCATTTTCTTCCTAATCTTTAACCTTCATAGGGGTCCAGGGCCCTTTAGGTTTCCCTTTGAACTTTCCTTGATTTAACACCGCTGCCTCGGCAGGACCTGCTGCCTCAGCCTTTCACTTCTGCTTCCGACTGGAATTTCCTCCCCCGGTGTCCTGGGCGACTGTTTTATGCTTTCCGGAGTCAGTCTTCTTCTTCGCCGTTAGCGTATTTGGTAGCAATATCCATCATCCGAGTCAAGGACATATCTCATGTTCGACTGAATTTCAGGACAAGCTCCCTGTAGCGAACGCCTTCCTTGAAAGCACAGACTGCTTGGTGATCAGACACATTTTCCAGTATGTGGTGCAGAGTGATCCATCTCTGGATATAGTCCCTCAGGGTTTCATTCAGTTTCTGCACGCAATGCTGCAGCTCTAGTAGAGCGGATGGTCTCTTGCAAGTTCCCTCAAACATTCTGGTGAACACTCGGGCTAACTCATCCCAACTCAAAATACTCCCAGGGGCCAACTGAGTCAGCCAAGCTCTGGTAGACCCTTCAAGCATCAGAGGAAGGTGCTTCATGGCCACCTCATCGCTGCCACCACCGATGTGCACAGCCACTCGGTAATCTTCTAGCCAAGTATCGGGCTTCGACTCGCCCGTAAACTTACTGATGCCAGTCGCGAGTCTGAAGTTATGGGGTATCTCAGTAGCTCTGATGGCCCTTCCAAAACACTCGGGGCCTGGAACGTGGAATCTGCCTCCACTGGGTCTGTCCCAATCCAGCCCTTCTTTGTATGCTCTGTTCCGGTCGACCAGACCCTGCACAAGGACAGACCTTGCGTCAAAGCCAGGTTCTCTGGGGTCAACTGGAACGCTGTGGTCGTTTTTGTACGGACGCCTGTCGTCATTGCGCCGGGGCGCGTATGACCCGTCCCTCGGAAGGGGCGAAGGCGCTCGATGGTAGTTGTCGCGGGCGTACTCACGATCCAATCCGCCATGAGCTCTTCCCAAATACCGATCCTGGAGGTGACCATGGCCTCCCTTTCGCAAAGGGGACCTAGGACTGTGAGCTTACTGAATGGTGTCTGCTCTCGCTGATCTGTTGTGGATTCTGTTCTACGACTGGGAAATAGCGGAGTTCTGGTCTCCCGCTGCTCGGAGCAGCGCCCTGATCTGTTCTAGGCCTCTCCCAGTCTCTGATCAGGACGGCTGAATAGACTCTGCAATACGTGCAGCAGCTGCCAAATTCTGAATCGGTGTACGGAATACCTGAGTTTCCAGCGGAAATAACCGTTTGTGCACGTCAACTGGATTC
Organism: Triticum dicoccoides; assembly: GCF_002162155.2. NCBI lineage: Eukaryota > Viridiplantae > Streptophyta > Magnoliopsida > Poales > Poaceae > Triticum > Triticum dicoccoides. Next base: position 729,927,225 of record NC_041386.1, read on the forward strand.
GGGAATCAGTCGATGAGCACGTTCGTCGAGAGAATGTTGGAGATTCTCCAGACGAGTGCGCTTAGCCAGAGTGTCCAGACGCACCGCCTTCAAGGTCCGGGCCTCGACGGTTTCCCCTATGATGGAGGTCTGGAGAGCCTCCACGTTGCGGCGTGCAGATCCTTCCTCTGTTGCAAACTGAGAGGTTGGGGCCGGTACTCTTCGTGGTCGAGTAACGGACCGACACTCCTGCCGCCATTGCCACTGTGATGGAAGCTAGGCGGACCGCGATGGGAGTAGACCATGAGGACCTCCGCTGCGGGATCACAACTCCCGCTCTCAGAAAGAGTATCCGCAAAGTCAGTCGACAGATCGACTGATCCGCGAGAATACATGTCAGCTCAATAGCCGCGACTTGGGGGTGAAGGTTTGACGAGCCACCACGTGTCTCACCCATCGCTGGAGCCGCGAACGGCCAGACCGCTTACGGTGGCGTCCAGTGGAGTGAGTCGACAACGCGATGATCGACTGGTATGGTGAAGCTGGCTGCCTGAGGAGGACGCGCAGGCACTCGCGCGGAAGTGCGCCGAGCCGTGAGCCGGAAGGGCCTCGACATTAAGGGGAGCCTCCTGGAGCCAGGCGGAATCGTCGGCGATGAAAGTGAGCGCGCCGAGCCGGATCTCGCGACCCATGACCAAATCGCCACCGGAAACCATGGTGATGAAGGTCGAAGAAAATGCAACCTTGCCTGAAGTCACTAAGACGCTTAGCCCCACGGTGGGCGCCAACTGTTGTGGTACTAAGTCTGATAGTAATAATAGGGGGTACGTATGGAGAGGCAAGGTCCTAGCTACGGCAAGGTTGTACGCAAGTGTTTGCGAGTTCAAGCCCCTCTCGGAGGAGGTAAAAGCCCTACGTCTCGGTGCCCGGAGGCGGACGACTAGATTATGAGTATGTGTGTGTGTGTTACAGGGGGTGTGAACCCTTGTGCCAGAGGAGGAGGGTGTCTTATATAGAGTTCGCCAGGACCCCAGCCATCCCCCGTTACAGAGGGTTGAATGTACATAAAGATTGAGGTGTTACTGGTAACGCCAGCCTTAAGTGCCTTTAATGACCTTTAAGACTACGGAGTGAATGCTCGCCCATTGCTATTATGACACTACTAGGGAAAAGCCTAGCAGTAGCGCGGATTTTAGGTATATCAGTAGCGCGGGTGCCCGCGCTACTGATACGGCGCTACAGCTAACTGGTAGTAGTAGCGCGGGTGCCACCCACTCTACTACTACATCCGTTAGTGGTAGCATGGATACCACCCGCGCTACTACTAACTAGTAGTAGCGTGGGTCTGGACCCTCGCTACTGCTAACTAATTAGGAATTAAAAAAATAAAATCTAGCCATGGCTACTGCTGCTAGTTAGGCGTCATCGTCCTCTTCATCCATGGTCGATGCTAATCCTAGAGGGGATGAAGTCGTCCATGGTGATACACCTCTCCTTTGCTGCTGCTACAAAAAAAAGAGACAAGGATTAGAAGAGGAAGAGAGAGATAGAGAGGAGTAGGTGCAGCAACTCACCGGTGGCCGTCGGAGTTGGAGCCGAAACCCTAGATGACGCCATGGATGGCGCTCTGCTCGATCTGGAAGATGAAGAGAGAGAGAGAGAGAGAAAGAGAGAGAGA
>NC_041386.1:729929162-729939593 GCF_002162155.2 Triticum dicoccoides
AGAGAGGGAGAGAGAGGGGGGAATAGGAAGAACAACTCACCTGTGGTTGTGTCCATGGTGGATCTAGACGCCGCCATGGATGGCGCTCTGCTGGATCTCCCTCTCCTTCCAACATCAGAGAAGGAGGAGGAAGGAGGGGGAGGGAGCTGCGGTGGGTGTGGAGGTCGCCGGATTTGGGGGAGGCATGAGGTGTGAGGCCGGTGGTGGTGGTGGATGAGGAAGGGAATCGCGGGTGGGAGGGAGAAGCAGAATGGGAGAGCCTATGGAGAGAGGGGGGAGAGTCAGGGAGAGAGGAGGGATTCGATCGAGGATATGGAGACTTCACCTACCTTGCACTTAGTAGTAGCGAGGGGTATAAACCCGCGCTACTACTATCAACTTAGTAGTAGCGCGGGTTCATACCCCTCGCTACTACTATGGCATGTCCCCGGGGGGCACGGTAGACACTTCTTAGTAGTAGCGAGGGTTAAAAACCCGCGCTACTACTATCAACTTAGTAGCAGCGAGGGGTAAAAAACCGCGCTACTAGTAAGTAGCAGCAGCGAGGGGTATAAACCCGCGCTACTAGTAAGCGCCTGTCTATAAGCTTTTCCCTAGTAGTGTGAGTGACTTCTGGTCTTCGGTAGGTCGAGTGGTTTCTTGTATGGTCGAGTGGTTGACTGGTCATGTGACTTCGGGAAGGAGGGGTACGCGAGTGGTTCATTGGTCGAGTGGATTACACAGGACACCTTTACTGGTTACCCTCTGTTGCCTCTTGAGCTTCTTTGCTTCTAGGGTAGTGACCTTGGGTAGGGCGTATAGGTCAGGCCTATGACCCTACCCTAGGTCTGTATCCTCATCACCTGGCCCCCGTCTTACTACATACAGGGGTCATGGGTTACATATACTATTCAGTTACGTCACTGGAGGAGCCATCCACGTCCCAGTATCTTTGCCTTATACAACAAGTCCTACAGAGTCTTCCATATAATCGTCATGGGCGCAGCCAACCTAGGGGTCAGCAGCTGGCCCATAAGGCCTGGAACCGACATGGAGACCAGTGGGATGGAACACCGTCAGTAGCCCCTAAACCGGTCTTCAAGCTTGGTTGCACCTCGGTCATGTTCAAGCTGCACGTCGTTTTCGATCACAGAGGTTGAAACTAGTTCAATGAAGCTTCCCCAACAGTGCCATCATGTAGCCAACCTCCGGCTGCCTGGCTGCCTCCAAAGTGGTGCAAACCACCTTGGCCTTGTCTCGTCAAAGGAGATAGCCATCCTCCGTAGAAAATATTTACCGCGCAATCAGCTCTTCACGGGTCGAATTCCCGTGCCGCGTCTTCAAAGGTTCAACATGCCTGGCCCTGACTGGCCAGGATGGTCTCAACAATTAGTAGTGATGGCTTAGCCCTACACTAATATGTTATTCGTAATATGTGCCCTAGATCAGTAACAACAATTCTTATTGTCCAACATTGAAATTGATATGTATCTTGGATCAAGTTTCGCATTAATATGTTATGAAATGTATGTTTAGATGAAGTTTGTAAGCAAGCATTTGAAAAAGAATCAGCGGAGGAAAATTTGCGGAGTGGGGGGTTAAGTTTTAAGGATGGGCTAGATGTACAAAAGTTTAATCTCTCAAATACGGGGAATAAGTTATGGGGATGTGCTGGAGATGCCCTTACCCATGCAAGTTTAGGCTTCGATTGAAGTTGTTGAACCTATGTTGTGATATGCTTCTTTTATAATCAGAAATTAAAACAAAAGCAGGAAAAATTAGGTCTAAGAAGCATAGATTAGGCACAATCATGTTGTCCAATTTATCATAAAATCTGCGCACTCCAAGTAAGGACTGGAATATGTTGGTGAATGTTCACTTTTCTTCGGTATTGCGCGCCAAATGGCAGCATGAGCCATTATTCTTTCGTATTAAAAAACAATTCATCTATGCAATTGGCTTCCTACTTTCTTATAGCCAAATCAATTATATGTAGGAATTGAGTTTTATCATTAAAAAAGAGCTCAACAACATCTGAGCTAATTTTAACGGAAAAGCCATTCTTCTATGTGTTGGCCTTGTGCACACATATGTGACCGCTCACTAGACTGTCCACTCAAAACACCCTCATCCATACGAAGCTAAACTAATGAGCCAAATCACCAAATCCATTTCCCAAGTCAACCATTCACATACACATGTACATAGCACTAGTATGTTCTTCCAATTAATTAATCCCAGTAAACTACCTAATTAGCTGCTCATCGCCCGGCAAGCTTAGGCCAGCTGGGACATTGCCAGTCATCAGACAGCATCCATCCATCCAGCAAGCAAGCTAGGTGGCTGCAAGGCGGGTCCCGCTGCTTGCAGAGGTAGCTAAGATTGGGCCCACCAGGCCACCCTAACAGGCCTATGATGAGGCGGCGGCTGATGAGGGAAAATGAAGGGAGGGGAACAGGCAGGTAGTTCCTTCTTGGTTGCTCCTTGCTTGGAGCCCAAAGTCCAGACGTGTCAGGTCATCCGGACCTAACTCCCCTCTGCCTCCTGCACACGTGCCGCCCAGGCACAAGGCCTCTTGTTTTTAACAGTGCACCTGTCGTCTCAAATATATTCGGTACTTCTATGTGTCTATGGTGTGTACAGTGGATATATTCATGATGATGGTGATCATCTGTCGTGTCATATCAATATCGTACGTGCAAAAGCCGATATGTTTTGCTTTCTCATAGAAGAAATTAACATGCTGGTACATGTCTTTTCTTTTTCTTTTGAAACGACCCGGCTTTAGTTCCTTAATGAGAAAATTTTACACTAGAGCGAAGAAACTGAAACACACGCGTACGGACCACAAAGATGTTTCGTAAAATAAAAAGGTTACATCAAAACACCTCCGAGGTTGTCACCTATACCGTGATCTCTTGCACCCGGACTTTTCTCTAAATCATGTGTCGAAGAATTAAACTTCGCCCCACATTTGCCTAGAGCCAAGCTCATGGTCGATCTTCTTCCTCCACATACCTGCCCCATTGTTGTCGCCAATGCCCTTTTGCCTGCACGATCCACCTCTCCAATAATCCTCTACCCCGCCCGCCCACCCACTCCTTGTTCCTCCATCTTTTTTCCTTCTGCTTTCTTCCTCGCTCCTTCTTCCTCCTCTTGTATTCATCCTGCCGCTCAGCTCCTCGGCATGTTAACATGTTCAAAAATGTAGCTTCGATATATTATATTTGACATCAAGATATTCATTTAGAGCATAACGTATGCAATTATGTGATTCTCATATGGCCGATAAACAACTAATTCTAGTTCACTATATATCCTGGCCCATTTGACGATCCACACATGACACATCGATACACGAAACAGAAACGGAGCTGCTAAGTCTCAGTCGACTGAGACTTGCGTGAAGTCTCAGTCGACGAGGCAGCCGTTGGATGCTTCGATCGTTTCAAGATTCGTGATGGGTGCTTTGTCCTCTGTTTCGGCCTGTCTAAGGCGCAGACCGGCCCGTTTTGTTTTTTAAGTCGGAGCGTCATCGCGCGTTAGCGTTTGCTTTTTCGTGGGCTGGGTAGGTACTCGGCGGCAGGCTTTTTTGTTTGTTTGTTCTTTTTTTTCTTGTCTTGTTTTCTCCGGCCGCAATAAAGAAAGGGAAGGGGGAAGCGGCTACCCACCCCGTGGTAATTAAGAGGAGGGTTGTCTCAAAAAAAAAAGAGAGGAGGGGAACAGCTAGTCGTAGTCCATTTCTTGATCTATCTTATCTTCTTCTCCGTCAAAGCCGTAGATCTCTGCAAGGGAATGGAAGAAATTGTCTTTGCTCATGCACGGCCAGGGAGAGGATGGGCAACACTGCTGGTGGAGTAAGTTTTACCCTCTTTCCTCTATTTTTATTTTGTTTGTTGGCGCTATGTAGTAGATCTGAGGGGATTGGGTTCCATTTTTGTTTGGATGAAGTCTAGATTAGTAGCTTGAAGGATAGAATCGGAATCGCTCCTATAGCCCGTTTTTCGTGTCCTTTTTCTTCAAGCGGTGGTATGTAGTGTGTCCCCTTTTTTGTGTGATTTTCTTCTCAGATTGCTGAAATCCTTGTGAAATCAGTCGCATGTTGATATCATTCTGTGGGAACAAGAGGATTATTACTGAACCTATTAGTAGGAGTGGCATGTTTATTTGCTTTCTCAGATTTTTCCGAAACCCTATTATTCAATAGCATGTTTTGAAATCACTCTCTGGAAACAAGAGAGATTATTACTGGACCTATCACTAGGAGTGGGCATGTTTATTTGATTTTTCAGATTTTTGCTGAAACCTTATTAATCAGTAGCATGTTCAAATCTTTTTCTGGAATCAAAGAGAATGAATACTGAACCTATTTCTAACAGAAACATGTTGTTTTGTTTTTCAGATTTTCCGAACCATATGAATCAATACCATGTTCAAATTTTTTCTATGGAATCAAGATAAGGATTACTGAACCCATCACTAGCAGTGGCATGTTGATTTTTGTTCTTCAGAATTTTACTGAAACACATTTTTCTGGTGTGGTACTGGTTTATCTCAAGTAAAAAAATTTACAGTTTTGTGTAGGTGCAAAAGCCTAGCAGCACTAGAGCCTGATTGATCTATACATGTGTGGGACAAGAAGTACTACTACCAGTACTACTAATCTTTTTTTTTCTTTGTATGTACTTAGAGAAGTTAATTAGGATCTTTAGCTGAGAAGATCCGGTATAGTATATTGAGCAAAAGTACTACCGGTACTGCTTTTTTTTATGCTATGACTTTTTAAGAGTCAGTAAATCAGGTGAACAAAGATTAATTAAGCCAGTTCTTCCATGCTTCTATATAGGACGAGCATGTGTTTTTAGGGTGCCTAAGTTGACCTTTTGTTAGGATATAATCTTTGCTAGTCATTTCTTTTTTTTGACAACTTGATCTTGTTGTTTCGGCTGAGTGCTGACACAGCTGGGATATTTGCTGGCACATGCCCCTTGTAGTTTGTCACCACTGTTGTATTAGATTAATTAGGGGCAACAACAGTTCTTTTTTGTGTGTAAAATAAATGGAGTTTTGCATCTGGTAAGCAGGGTTTGGGTTCACACAGTCGTAAACCTACACGAATACATGCTGAAATCTAGATGTTTTGAAATCATTCTTTTTTTAGTTATGCTTTTCTGAATCCATTTTTTTTTACTTTTTTCATATTTGTGCTATTAGTGAGTTACCCATTTATTTATATAATTTTTTGCCTCCCTTTTATATGCACATGAGATGGTTCCTGGAGTTTGTGTGATCCATTGCAACTATGAGAGCGAGGGATGCGGTTTCAACATGTATGTATGGGAGGACTTCGAAAATGCAGGGGTAACTCACCACTTTTTGTTTTTATATTGTTTTATATCTTTTCATTTTTTTATCCTTTGTTTTGTCATGACACCACTCCTGACTTTTTTTTGCTTTTTTTTGTGTTCATCGAAAATAGGTTTGTTCCATGCAATGAAAGGGTCCGTTTCAACAACATGATGGGTGAGAAGGTGACCCGTTGTGGAAAACCAACGGACGTACACTGTAAAGTGTTAAAAGGGTCGTACAGAGAGCACAATGTATGGGAGACGTTGGAGGAAGTTTTATGCAGACAACAAACCGGGGAAGGGTCAGATGGTGGTGTTCTTCCTAGATGTGCCTTCCCCTAGGGCAGTTGTTTGTGTGATCTAGTTTGGCAACGGCTCCGAAGATGAATAAACTATAGAATAAGATGGTGCCATTTGAAGATTCAGATTTAGATGATGATGATGGAGAAGCTTCCAGCAACGATGATGAAGGCATTGTTCCCACTATGGGACTTTAACTGAATGAGATAGAGGAATTTGAGCTACAAGGTCTACTGCCTCTCCGAGATGGTTTCATTGGTTTGCCTTTCGTTCACTGCCTCACGAGAACAACTGTTCAATCGGGGATGATGGTATGTATATCTTCTTCATTATTCTTTTCTTGTATGGATATGCTATAAGTAAGAATCCAAATACATAACGCAAATCTGAACTGAAAATATGAACTATAAGATTTTTATAGGGCTTTAACTTTTTGTAACTCTGAACTTCATTTTTCAAGTATGGTTGTACATGTTTTCCTACTTTTAGTTTTCTTCTTTGTTTTCAATATGTTTCAAGTAAAAATCTAAAATTGTTTTTACATTTTTTGTCAGTGTTTTCTACTATGTTTTTTTTCTGGAGACATTTTTGTAGGAATGATAGTTGATAAAACACTCATAATTGTCTTGTTGTTTTTATTGGAGGGCGGTGTTTTTGTTTCAAGTATGGCAAGTGCAAGTGTTGCCCCCGACTACAACAATATGTCTTGTTTTGTTTTGGTAGAGGGACGACGGCGGGGAGAAGGCGAGGCAGTTGCATGTTCGACACTAGCCATTCAACTGCAAGCATCACCCCCGACTACAAATGCATGTCTTCCAACACTGTTGCAACTGGGTTTTGTTTTGTTGGGGAGGGGGAAGGGGGCGGGGGTGGGGATGCAAGCGTCTTCCCTGGCTGCAAATGCATGTCTTCAAACATGCTTGCAAGTACGTTTTGTTTTGTTGGAGCGGACGGCGGGGAGAGGGGGCAGTTGCATGTTCGACACTAGTCATGTAACTATAAGTACTACAACCGCAGCTGCATCTGTTTTAACCTGGTTGCCATTGGGTTTTGTTTTGTAGGAGGGGGCGGCTGAGGAGAAGGGATTAGTTGCAAGTTTGACACTAGTCATGCAACTGCAAGCATCGCCCTCGACTGCAACTGCATGTCTTCCAACATGGTTGAAACTAGGTTATTGTTTTGTTGGATGGGGCGATGGCGGGGAGGGGAGACAATTGCAAGTCCGACACTAGCCATGCAACTGCAAGTGCTGCCCCCGACAACAATTGCATGTCTTCCAACATGGTTGCAACTGGGTTTTGTTTTTCGGAGAGGGCGACAGGAAGATGGGGGACAGTTGCATGTACGACACTAGCCATGAAACGACAAGTGACCCTCCGACTACAACTGGATGTGTCCTAACCTGGCTGCAACTAGGCTTTGTTTTGTCTGAGGGGGAGGTGGGGAGTTGCATGTCTAACACTAGTCATGCAACTGCAAGCGTCATCCCTGACTGCAACTACATGTCTTCCAACATGGTTGCGATTGGGGTTTTGTTTGTCGGAGGGGGCAGTGACGTGGGAGAAGGGGGTAGTTGCATGCCTAACACTAGTCATGCAATTGCATGTCTTCCAACATCTTTGCAACTAGGCTATAGTTTTGTTGGAGAGGGAGACGATGGGGAAAGGGGGGCAGTCACATGTCCAACACTAGTCATGCAACTACAAGTGCCGCCCTGACTGCAACTGCATGTCTTCCAACATGGTTGCAACTGAGCTTTGTTCTGTTGGAGGGGGCGGCAGGTAGAGGGGGACAGTTGCATGTCTGACACTGGCCATGCAACTTAAGAGTGACGCCCCGACTGCAAGTGCATGTATTCTAACCTGGTTGGAACTAGGCTTTGTTTTTGTCGGAGGGGGCGGCGGGGAGATGGGGGTTGTTGCATGTCTGACACTACTTATGTAACTGCAAGTGTCTGCCCCTACTGCAACTGCATGTCTTCCATCATGGTTGCAACCGAGGTTTGATTTTGTTTTGTTGGAGGGGCTAGTGAGGGGGGGTAGGGGTGAAGGGAGTAGCTGCATGTCCGACACTAGTCACGCAACTGCAACCGCCGCCCCCAACTTCAACTGCATATCGTCCAACATGGTTGCACCTAGGTTTTATTTTGTTGGAGGGAGCGACGGGGAGAGGTGGGAAGTTACATGTTTGACACTAGCCATGTAACTACAAGCGCCGCCCCCACCCGCAACTGCATGTGTTCTAACCTGGTTGCAACTAGGCTTTGTTTTGCTGGAGGGGGCGGCGAGGAGAAGGGGTAGTTGCATGTCCGACACCAGTCATGCAACTGCAGGCGTCGCCCGTGACTGCACTTGCATTCTTCCAATATGGTTGCAACTAGGTTTTATTTTGTTGGAGGGAGCGACGGGGAGAGGTGGGAAGTTACATGTTTGACACTAGCCATGTAACTACAAGCGCCGCCCCCACCCGCAACTGCATGTGTTCTAACCAGGTTGCAACTAGGCTTTATTTTGTTGGAGGGGGTGGCGAGGAGAAGGGGTAGTTGCATGTTTGACACCAGTCATGCAACTACAGGCGTCGCTTGTGACTGCAATTGCATGTCTTCCAATATGGTTGCAACTAGGTTTTGCTTTCTGAGAGGGGACAGTAGGGAGAAGGGGGTAGTTGCATGTTTGACACTAGTCATGCAACTGTAAGCGTCACCTTCGGCTGCAACTTCATGTCCTCAATCATTGTTACAAGTGTCTAGGAGAGGGGCGACAACTGGGAGAGGGGGACAGTTGCATGTCTAACACTACTTGTGCAGCTGCAAGCGTCTGCCCCGATTGCAACTGCATGTCTTCCACCATGGTTGCAACTGGGGTTTTGTTTTGTTGGAGGGGGCGGTGACGGGGGAGAAGGAGGCAGCTGCATGTCTGACACTAGTCATGCAACTGCAACCGCCCCCCTTGACTGCAACTACATGTCTTCCAACATGGTTGCACCTAGGTTTTATTTTGTTGGAGGGAGCGACAGGCAGAGGCGGGCAGTTGCATGTTTGACACTAGTCATGTAACGACAAGCGCTGCCCCCACCCATAACTGCATGTGTTCTAACTTGGTTGCAACTGGGCTTTGTTTTGTTGGAGGGGCGGCGAGGAGAAGGGATAGTTGCATGTCCGACACTAGTCATGCAACTGCAAGCGTCGCCCCTGACTGCAAGAGGGGACCATCAGGGAGAAGGGGGCAGTTGCATGCTCGACACTAGTCATGCAACTGCAAGAGTCACCTCCGACTGCAACTGCATGTCCTCCATCATGGTTGCAACTGGGCTATTGTTTTGTTGGAGGGGCGACGGCTAGGAGAAGGGCGACAGTTGCATGTCTGACACTAGTCATGCAACTGCAAGCTTCACCCCCATCTGCAATTGCATGTTTTTCAACATGCTTGCAACTAGGCTATTGTTTTTGTCGGAGGGGACGATGAAGGGGGTGATGGGGGCAGTTACATGTCTGACACTAGTAATGCAACTGCTACTATCGCCCTTGACTGCAACTGCATGTCTTCAAACTTTGGTTGCAACTACGGTTTGTTTTGTCGTAGGAGGCGGCGACGGGAAGAAGGTAGACAGAAGTCTCATACCATACTAGGCATTCAACTACAAGCACCCATCCCAAACTACAACTACATATCTTACAATAAGGTCGCAATTGTGACTTTTATCTTGTTGGCGGGAGATGGGGCGAGAGAGGGTGATGGGTTGTTGCATGTCTGACATTAGGCTTGCAAATTGCACTAGGCATTCAAGTGCAAGCATTTATCCCAACCGCAATTGTATGTCTTCCGATAAGGTCGCAACGAGACTTTTTCTCTTGTCGGAGGGGCCGATGAGGTAGAGGGACTTTTTCTTTGTTTTACGGACACTAGACACCAATTTTTGCTAGCGTTTATCCCTTTGACTATAAATGCATGTCCTCATATGACCCACAACTAACTATGTTCTTTTGTCGGAGTGAGGCAGTGAAGGAGTGGGAGGGGGTAGGTTTTCATCATGTTTTCTTGCTTTTGTTGTTTTTAAAATCATATACAAAGTACAAAGTTATTCTTCCATGCACATGAAATCATTTTAAGCTGGCTCTTTTCTAAGAAATCAGAAGTAAAATCATTTGGTTTTGTATATTTTCTTTTCTAAGAATGTGTCCCTAGTCTCAATGTCTTCTAGAGGTCTCTCCCCCGGGTACTGTTTGAATTCAGAGAGAGTGAGAGAGCATTGGGGCTCGCACATTGAAGACGTCCCCGACGGAAGATGTCGGCGGCGAGATCCTCGACCACGCCGGCGCCTCCGGGCTCCTCGCGCCTTGCGGATGAGGTAAGCTACCTCCCCCACCTCGCATTGGGCCCCAAATCAAGCATTGTTTCCCGTGTCCGTAAGCCCAAATCGAGCAGCGCATCTCAAATTGCTGGCTAGGGTTTGAGGATTTGTTTGTGAAATAACCTTTTGAATCCGTGTAGTAGTTTTTGTAGCAACAGTCTTTGTTGAGTTTGTAGCTGAAGTAGAGAGAGTGTTAGTAGTGGTATTTGGTAGGCAGGCTTTTGTTTAGAAGAACGAAAATGGACAAAAATATATCTGCATGGTGTGTATTGCTTCAGTTTAACTTAGGCATCGATCTTATGTGCTTCCACAACACTCATTTTTCAAACGGATACTTGCTAACTACAGTAGCACCAAGTCCTTTTTTTGCAGTCTACTAAGATGTGATGTCATGTGTGCTGACGGGGGGCTGTAGTTTTTGGTGACTGTTTTCGCTGTTTGTCGATGCATGCTT